>NC_056744.1:32299278-32514278 GCF_019279795.1 Protopterus annectens | reverse complement strand
GTTTTATATACTAGTATTTATGCAGGTATACACAACTTTTGAAATCTTAATTGTGGCACTATTGCCTTTTTTTTTTTTCAAAGAATTTTATTAAGTTGTTGTGTCTTTTGGCTTTTCCTGGTTAGGGGTCGCCACAGCAGAACTCCGGTCCGCTAATGATTGGCAGTAGATTTTTATGTGCTGGCTTGCTGGGCCTAATGTACAACCTTCACCGAAGGAACGCCCATTCATGCATGTCACCACACAGAAGACACTCTAACTGAGAATCGAACGGGCAACATCTAACTGTGAGGCAACAATGCTACCACAGCACCACCACCGCAGTAAAGAATTTTATTAAGTAATTATTAGAATGAACAAATATTTCCATGAAATTATAGCATTTTTTCTTTAAAGTTAAAAAACAAGAAAATAAAAAAAACCTTCTAATATATAAACCAATGTAACTAAACTATGTACAAAGACGTTCATCATGCAAAAAAAAAATTCTTAATGTAGCTGTAGGATTAATTAAAATCATCTGTTTACATAAATTAATAAACTATTGTTCTAGAAGTTCATAGATGATATTCCATGAATTATATAATGTAGTATTCCTAGATGATCTAGATTTAATAGTTAACATTTCCAAATGACACGTTTCAAGGAGTATATTTTTAAATTCCAAAAATGTAGGTGCTGTACTAGATTTCCAATTCTTAGTGATTGTTTTTCTAGCTATAGATAGTATAGACCAAACCAAAGGGTACTTATTCTCTTTTACACAATCAGGAACAGGAGTATTAAATAAAACAAGTGATTTAGATGTAAAGAAATTATCAGTAAAAATTGTTTGCAACAAATTATTGATATCATCCCAAAATTTTCTTAAATATATGCAATTATAAAACATATGAGACCAGTCAGCATTCAATTCAATATTACATCTCCAACATGTTATATTCTTTTTAGAAAATATACTTATATTATGAGTGATAAATGATCTATTTAAAAATCTTCATGTGAATAATTTCCATTTTAAAGAAGAAGTAGTCATACTTGCTGATTGTAAAATATTCAATTTGTCTTTCTCAGAAAGGGGATTATTATTAATTAAAGAAAAATATTTCCAATAATTATCTGAATGTGTATCTAAATCACATTTAATTGCCCTATAAATGTTTGATAACTTGTTATTAGCAGGAGATTTATGTAAAACTGATAAAATCATATAATGCATTAGCTTGGGAATTTTTTTCCTAATTATAAGAGACATAGAATCCAATTTACTTAATACATATTGTCTAGCTTCTTGAAGCTCTAACCATAAACAAGAATCAAGTGTATACTCTTCCAAGAGTAAGCTATTGGATTTTATCTCATTATTTATCATCATTTGGTGCCAAAATGTTAAATGCTTTTGCTGAAATATAGACATTTTTGTATAATCTGAAGAGAAAATAGATCTGTGTGTGTAGGCTATAGGGAAGAGTAAAAAAAGCCAATCCTTATATATATATTATATTTAAATATAACATTTTTAAATGATTTTAAAAGAAAAACTATATACTTAGAGTTAAAACTCAGAGAAGAAAATTCAGAAATATAATCTTTTAACCTCCAAATAAATGGATTATTAATAATATTTAGCTTATAGGAACTGTTTATATCTTTGGTACTTTGTGACAATACCTCTATAAACTCTTTCCACTTAGCAGTGTATCCCACATCGATGAGATGAGAGATTGTATTGAATACTGATGCAATTGAATAAATTTCTAAATTTGGTAAGGCTATACCCCCATTATTCCAATTATACATATGGTATGTTAAAAATTTCTGAATCATTGAATTAAATTTTTTAATTATTTGGTAAGAAGGAGGTATAGATAAAGATTGAATTATATATAAGATTTTGGGGAGAAGGATCATCTTTATTATTAAAAGTTTATCATCCATAGAAAAGGGTAATTTGTTCCATTTGTTTATTAAATTTTCTATCTGTAACAGACTGTCATTATAATTTATTTGAATGGTATCTTTAATATTGTTAGTAATAATTATACCTAAATATGCTATTTGTTGAGACTGAGCTATATATTCATTATATTCATCAGGTATATTGTATTTCTGAACCTGTTAAAAGAATTTGTGTTTTATTATTATTAAAAGTAAGGCCGGAATTTTTTTGAAAATATTCCATGTTTTTAAAAAGTTTTTGTATAGATTCCCCTTCTACTCCCAAGAGTAATCGATATGTCATCTGCAAACATTTGTATTGTAGATGATATAGTGGGGTTTAATTTGTATCCTTCAATATCTGTATCATGTCTTATTAAATTTGCCCATGGTTCCATAACTAATGAAAATAAAAGAGGAGATAAAGGACACCCTTGCTTAGTACCTTTTACTATTGGTATATTTTGAGATATACTAGTACCAATTTTAACATAAGCTTGGCTACCTTCATATAACAGAGTGATAAGATTGATAAAATTATTGGAGAAATTTAATTCCTTTAATAGAGTGAACAGATATTCCCATGTAACTGAGTTGAAAGCACAATTTATATCTAAACTAACTAGGGTTAAATTTGTTTTAAGATTTTTCACTGAATCAATTAAAGTTAATATTCTTTTAATGTTCTCATATGAAGTTCTCTTTATTATATATCCTGTTTGATCACTATCAACTAATTTGGGTAAAAGTGTTTTAAGCCTTTCTGCATAAATGGCCATAAATAATTTGTAATCAGTGTTTAATAGGGTGATGGGTCTATAGGAGGTACACTTAGAGGGATCTTTGTTAGATTTTAAAATAGGAGAAATAAAAGTGTATTTCCAAGAAGGTGGAATTATGTTTTTGTCCTGAACAAGATTAAATACTTTATAAAGCAATTTTAGAGCATTTGCAGGTAGTAATTTATAAATTTCAGGAATGATGCCGTCATTACCTGGTGCTTTATTTTGCTTTAATTTGGTAATGTGAGTTTGAAGTTCTTTGAAAGATATTTTTTTATCAATAGAAATCCCTTGTTCCTCTGAAAGTCTTGTTTTAGTGTATTTATTAATAAATGTTTTTACTTCCTCTTTAGAGTTAATTTCAGTAGTTGTTTGGTTGATGTTTATAAAAAACTCTCTAAATTCAGTTAATATATTATGAATTTCCGATACCATTTTTCCTTTTTTAGGGGAGAATATTAATATGATTAAATCTATTTACTCTTTTCATTTTATTAGCAAGAATTTTTAAGGATTTAGGGTTAGAAGAGAAATTTATAAACTTGAATTTTTCTATATTGATCATAGTTTTATGTTTTAATATTTCTAGATATTTATTATTTAACATATTTATTTCTTTTCTTTTATCTGATATATCTTTATCACCCATATTACTAAGTTTTAAGGTGTCTAATTTACATTGTATATCTTGCAGCTATTTATCCCAAGCTTTCTTTTTTTTGTTGTACCAATTCAATATCCTACCATATAGATAAGCTTTTAGGGCATCCCGTATGTAAATTTCTGATATATCATTAGTATTGTTAAGTTCTAAAAAATTGAAAAAAATTCTGTACTTCTGTAGAAATGAAATCATTAAAATCTTTTAATTTTGTGATATAAGCTGGGATCCTTTTTATATGAATATTAAAATTTGGATTGACTACCACTTCAAAAATTATAGAATTATGATCTGATAGAGGACATGAAATCACTGCTGATTTGTTTAAGGAATCTGTTAAATTATTAGAAATAAAAAACTCTATCTATCCTCGAGTATAAGTTATGTCTATGAGAAAAAAGGGTGTAAAACAAAGAAGTAGTATCTGCAAAATAATAATTTATATCTTTCAAAAAATAAGTATCTGAAAAGTCTCTTAATAATTTAGATGATGTATATATTCTTCTCTTCCCATTAGTACTAGAGTCTTTGTAATCTAGAATACAATTGAAATCTCCTGCCAAAATAATGTTCCCTTTAGAGAATAGTACAATTTGATCTAGATGTTGTTTTACTGTGTTTATCCCTATTCCTGAGATCCAATATATGTTAATCAATGTTAACATTTTACTATTTATTTCTATGGTGACTGCACAGAACATTCCTTTATTATCCTTATATGTATCTATTATTTTAGGAAAAGGCATTATGCTGTTCCATAGGATAGCTACTCCTCTCTTTTTCTTAGTATGTTCAGAACTTACTAAAATCTTATATGTTTTAGATTCAAGTCTGAATATATCCTCTGTTATTAAGTGAGTTTCTTGTAAAAATACTAACTGGGATTTATGTAACTTAAGATATCTAGTTAAATTCCTCCTTTTATTAGGATTATTTAAACCATTAATGTTAACTGATATACCTTTTAGTGCAGTCATTGAAAATTAAATGATGTAAATATAAACATACTGATCTAAGAAATACACAAGAATATATCTAATAGGAATACTATTATGATCATTAGAACAAACATAGTGTAAGAGTATCATATTCTTAAAATTAAGGTTGTTTCCTACTACATAAGATATGAACGTCTGAAAAGTTATTAGAAAATATTTATAACATAAACATGAAACAAAATAACCAACCCGAACCCCTCTGGCATTTAAAACTCCTAACTCGAATGACATCAGTCACTCGAATCGACCTCCTATCAAAAGCAGCATCCAATCAGCACCTGCCTAAATGTCTATAGTCATAACTATAAAAAATAAGGTTTCTCATCAATAACATAAACAATTTTTTTGTATGAACCAAGTATATAGATATAATGTTGTGTCAATTAGTAAATTGATGACAGCTACATCTTAGGAATAAAGTACAGAATTTTCTTACATTAGTTAGTAGGTTATTAAGAACTACTATGATCTATTAGTTCACTCTTCTGTTTTAAAGTAATCACATTTCATAAGAACCTTAAAAAGAGACTATGGCATTCTTTTATTACTGAAATATGTAAATGAATCACCTAAGGGCCTTCAATAACCACTTATATTGGCAGCTAATAAATAAGATGCCAATAAAAGTGATTTTACTAAGAATCAACTAACATACTGATTGTTCTGAAAGAAATGAACACTGCATTTCTTTGCCAGAAACCAAATATAGTGATCCTGCTAGTTTTCTTATAACCAAACACCCCGGTGCAGTCTCTCATAGAAGAGCGACTAATAAACCTTAAAAGTCTGATCTTCCAGTCATTGCATTAATTTGAGTTACCTCAAAGGGTCCATCACCATACTGAAAACTAGTGAAAAGGTCATATTAGTTCAAAAAAGCAAGGTGCTTAAATAGCTCCTGTATACTATATAAAAGCCTTATTTAAATATAATGAGCTTTTTATTATTCAATTATAGCTTATACTATCTTTGAATTTTGAAAAACTATTTCATTACCAAACAAAAGATGAAAATTTCACATTTTCTAATGATAAACAGATCTAACTATTTTAATGCACCTGTCCTTGCAGTATATTATTGCTACCTATGTGGTACATCCCTATCAGCCTTTTACACAAATGCATTCATAAAATAACTGAGATAACCTATTATATACATCTATACATTTAACATTTTGATAAATGCTTCATGAATATTTTCTCAGCAAGTCAATAGTTATAAAAAATGTACATGTAACACAAGTATATAAACAGCTTGTAGCATTATTAAATCTTCCAAAAATGCATAAATCACAACTAGTATTTCTCATCAAGATATCGGCACCCTTGTCATACATAAAGCAAATATTTTAGGAGAATACTATTCATATATAAATACATAAGGCTCAAGAATACCTATGATGATCAGAAAATGTATTTAGGCTACATGCATAGTATAATCCTTATTTATTTAAGAGATTATTGCATATAATGTCTTACAATAAGTTGAAAGTAGTAATCTAGTTATATCTTCTTTCCATAAGCTGTATGAGGAAACAAATTCAATTCAGTAGCTTCCCGGTGAGGATCAGAAGATCAATTTACTTCCGACACCTTCATGATGACGTTTTAAGAAAGCTCCGAGCTTTCCAGCCATGATGGATACCACAGTCTCAAGCTCATCATGAAGATGAAGCTTTCAAAGTTCCGGTGGGAAATAGTAAGTAAAACATTACTTAACTACATATAAGGCAATGTCTCGAGACTCCCTCTATACCGAGAGAGATGAGAAAGAAAAAAAAAAAACCTCGCATACACAACACGAAGCAATGACAGCTATCAAGCAAAGCTTCACCACATTATCAACCAGACTCTCCGGTTAATC
This sequence comes from Protopterus annectens, assembly GCF_019279795.1. Lineage (NCBI taxonomy): Eukaryota > Metazoa > Chordata > Ceratodontiformes > Protopteridae > Protopterus > Protopterus annectens. Next base: position 32,508,036 of record NC_056744.1, on the reverse strand, counting down.
TCTGACCAAAGCACACAGGCACAAAAACATACAATTAACAAAGACAACACCACACATGTCTCTACAGTGCAAGAGCACCAAACCAGAGCCTCCAAATAAACACACCAACAACTCAGAAATGACAACAAAGCCTTACCATTACTCCAGCCACACTGCCACTCACATCCCGGGTCAGAAGTACCATCACTAGCACAGCAATTCTGCAACTATACATCAGGCCATCATACAAGATTCCTTTATCAAACAATTAACCATAAATCAACTAAAATACAAATACAGCAATTATAACTAAATAAAAGTTTTCCAACCACTATAAGAACCAAAATCAAGATAAACAAATACACCCCCTAATGATAAGCACCACTACAAGACATCCGGAAGCATAGATATCCGAGACAGGAGAATCACTGCATCCATGAGAATCAAACTAATAAACATTAAGATAATTAATCTTAAACAAATAGTACAAATGAAAAAAAAAATCCTAACAAACGACTATTCTACAAAACAACATAGACAACTATTTAGTTAACCAATTTACATTATATTAAATATAATACCAAAAGCTCACCTGGATGTCCGGTTTCATTTCCCCAACTGAGTGAATCAAGTGCAAATATGTACTTGTTATGATTCATATTTTGATTTTTTTTTAGGGTCAAATGTTTTCCAAGTGTTGTTCTCAGCATTTCTTTTAAGACTAGGACTGGATCACTCCATTTCATCTACTTTTTTCAGTATGTTATTAGATTTTATATAAGTTATTGCATTGTCTAGGTCGTCAAAAATTTTAAAACCATCTTGATAAAATATTTTCAGTCTTGCAGGAAAAAGCAAATGGGTTTTTATTTTATTCTTTTTTAGTTCTCTGACTAAAGGCAAGAAAATTTTCCTTTTTGATAATACTGAAGAAGAATAGTCTTTATCAAAGTGTATAATATTGTCCTTCAGTTTGATTGGGGATTTTGCCCACGCAGTCTTTAGTACCATTTCCTTATCATGGGCTGATAGGAACTTTACAGTAACAGATTTATTATAATTACTCTTGGTGTTTTTAGATGTCACCATTGATCTATGGGCTCTTTCAATACCATATGAAAGAGCCTCCAGCAGTTCAAGTACTTCAGGCAACCAGGAAGATAAACATTCTTCCATATTATTTCCCTCTATGTTACCCGGTAAGCCAAAAATTCTCACATTATTCCTACAGGACCTGTTCTCAAGGTCATCAACCTTTGTCTGAAGAAGATAATTTTGCTTTAACAGGAACTCAACATTATGTTCACTCTCCTGAATTCTGTTATCCATATCACTTAATGCAGTTTCCATTCCTGAAATCTGCTTCATCTGTTGCAATAAATCTTCATGTAGAATGTCCATTTGGTGAGAACACTTTTCTTTGAAATTGTCAATTTTTATATCCATTTTGTCTATTTTGACACTTGGTTCCTGAATAGTAGTTAGTAATGACTGTAGTTCTTTTTTGATAGTTGTCTCTTGATGAGAAGATTTAGTGAAGCTCATCCTGTTCTTTTACTGTAGTACTTCCAAGTGTAACTTTGACAGGAAAACTTAAAATCTACTTGAAATTTTTTATATACTACCCTAATATATATTTTAAAGAATTAATTAAAATAAAAAAAACTATTATTAGGGAAGTTTATATCAATATTTCCTGTCAATAAAGTTCTGTAAAGGCAGAGCTGATAAGAAAAGCTGCTACTCTGTGCTCATCTTGGCCACGCCCCCGCACTATTGCCTTTTGAAGATTAATTATTTTAGCATCAGCTACCAGACAAATGTATTACATTTGGCATATTTTAAGAGTGGATGGTAACTGTGTTTTTGGAATGCTAGATGATTTAGCTGGTGACAATGTGTTACCATGAGGACAGAGAGGGTGATAGTGGCCTAAGAAAGGTATCAGTAGCCCCTCCTGGGAAGCACTGTTTGTGTGTGTATGTATGAATAATTATGTTTGCCAAGTTTCAGTTAATGCAGGTAAGTTAGTACTGAAAGACAATGGGCCATAGCCCTGTACATCACCAGCTTTGTATTATAATCACTGTACCAGACATACTGCTGCATTTTATGCAAAATGGGGGTGATTTCTTATTGCTGGACATATTAATTACTAAAACATTTACAGCTTTTTTATATTGAGTCTAATTCTACAATTGTATAAACTAGTGTGTATAAATGTCCTTATGCCTATTTATTTGTCACTTCAATATAATTTTTAAAAACCTAAACTAGTATGAAAACTAGAGTAACTTAAATATCTTGTCAAAACTTTGATGTACAGTGGATATAAAAAGTTTACACACCCCTGTTAAAATGCCAGGTTTTTGTGATATAAAAAATGAGACCACAATAAATCATTTCAAAACTTTTCCCACCTTTAATGTGATCTATAACCTGTATAATTCATTTGAAAAACAAACAAATCTGTTATGGGAGAAAAATATAAAAAAATAAAAAGCGTACAATACACTGGTTGTATAAGTGTGCACACCCTTAAACTAATACTTTGTTGTGTGTGCACACCCTTAAACTAACACTTTGTTGAAGCACCTTTTGATTTAATTACAGCATTCAGTCTTCTTTTGTAGGAGTCTATCAGCATGGCATATCTTGACTTGACAATATTTGTCCACTCTTCTTTGCAAAAGTCCTCCAAATCTGTCAGATTGCGAGGGCATCTCTTGTGCACAGCCCTCTTCAGGTCACCCCACAGATTTTCTATTGGATTTAGGTCTGGGCTCTGGCTGAGCCATTCCAAAACTTTAATTTTCTTTTGGTGAAGTCATTCTTTTGTTGATTTGGATGTATGCTTGGGGTCATTGTCGTGTTGAAAGGTGAAATTCCTCTTCATCTTCAGTTTTCTAGCAGACGTCTGAAGGTTTTGGGCCAAAAGTGACTGGTATTTGGAACTGTCCATAATTCCCTCCACCTTGACTAAAGCCCCAGTTCCAGTGGAAGAAAAGCAACCCCAAAGCATGATACTGCCATCACCATCCTTCACTGTGAGGATGGTGTTCTTTTGGTGATGCAAAGTGTTGTTTTTGCACCAAATGTACCTTTTGGAATTGTGGCCAAATAGTTCAACCTTGGTCTCATCAGACCATAACACATTTTTGCACATACTTTTAGGAGACTTGATGTATTGCAATTTTAGCCAGGTCTGGATGTTTTTCTGTGTAAGAAAAGGCTTCCGTCCTGCAACTCTACCCCATAGTCCAGATTTATGGAGACTATGGGAGATTGTTGTCACATGTAGTACACAACCAGTACTTGCCAGAATTTCCTGCAGCTCCTTCAGTGTTGCTGTAGGTCTCTTGGGAGCCTCTCTGACCAGTTTTCATCTTGTCTTTTCATTAATGTTGGAGGGACATCCAGTTCTTTGCAACGTCACCATTGTCCCATATTTTCTTCACTTTTTGATGACTGCCTTCACTGTGTTCCACAGTATATCCAATGCTGTAGAAATTTTTTTGTACCGTTCTCCTGACTGATACCTTTCAACAATGAGATCCCTTTGATGCTTTGTAAACTCTCTGTGAACCATGGATTTTGCTGTAGCAAGCAACTGAGTAAATGTCAGGAAAATACTTTATTTGGGGTTAATCAGAGTCTCTTTAATTGATGGCAGTTGTGTACCCAAGAAGGCTGAATGCTGTAATTAAATCAAAAGGTGCTTCAGCAAAGTATTAGTTTAAGGGTGTGCACACTTATGCAACCAGTGTAGTGTACATTTTTTATTTTTTTTATATTTTTTACCCTAACAGATTTGTTTGTTTTTTAATTGAATTATACAGGTTATAGGTCACATTAAAGGTGGAAAAAGTTTTGAAATGATTTATTGTTGTCTCATTTTTTTTTAAATCACAAAATCCGGGCATTTTAACAGGAGTGTGTAAACTTTTTATATCCACTATAAACTTGCAGTATGTTTCCTGAGTCTTTTGGTATACTACAACTGCATTCTTTGAAAACTGAATAAAATACATTATGAATTTTAGGAGTGATTATCAATGCAAGTAATATGCATTTATTTTCAGTTTTACTTTTCATTTCAGTGATCCAGTGGGTATTATATAAGATGCTTTTGATAATATATTGCTTGCATAACTTGGAGTATACCTTGTTGGTATTGATACCATCATGGTTTTCTCTTCAACAGGCTGAATACTCAGTGCATCTACAAAATTTTCTAGTGTAATACTTCTTGTAAAGTATTTTCTCAGGAGCAATGACAACATTTGACTTTATTATTATATACCATTTAAAGAATAGTGAACTAAAATAAACTCGTGTTCTGAGTATGGACAAATATAGTAATTGAGCAAGCTTGTCAGATCCCTATCAGCTGATCGAGTTTTCAGAGACTTGAAATTCATATTGGCAAGACGATATGATCAAATTTCTGAAAGCCTGAAGCTTTTGAATGGAGATCATGATACAGTGTAGATTGCGGGAAATTTACTGTTTTCCTCAATATAATGTGATCTCATAGTTGGTATATATAATTAGCAGGGGGTGCGGGGGACTGGGGGGTGCAGGGGGCTTGCCCCCCTGCAAAACCGTAAAAAAGTTTTTTTGTTTTTTTTAAATGTTCGAGTTTTCAGAAATTCGATCATATCGTCTAGACGGTATGAAGTTTGAGTTTCTAAAAACTCAATCAAATGACATAGATCCAGCTTGTCGTAATTATTATATGGTTGTAAATGTAACCCGACAATATAAATGCACTATGATTTAAAAAATATGCAGTAACAGACAGCTGTTTTAGACAGCAGTGAATCAATATATTTAGCTGATGATAATCTGATGCTCTGTACACTAAGCTGCAAAGCAGCACTGATGGCCAGTAAATGACAAACAATAATGAATGGAATTTGTAGGTCACCAAGGAAAAGCAAGATTGCAAGAGTCAGTCAGTCAGTCAGTACTGGGAGAAGATTTCTGCATCATCTAGCATTCTTTTTGTGATGTTACATCTTGAATGGTAACACAAGTCTGATTTCACTTATTTTTGAAATAATAAATCTGTCCATGTAATGTCTGCATCTTACTCCTACAGAAGCCTGTACAACAATGATAGAAGATGTCCATTGCCCAACTACCAGCTTTGTACCAGACCCATTACTAACTTTTGAATGATAATTGGGATGCTTGATCATATAATGTCTTCCAGAATTTAAAAAAAAAGAAAAACAGAAAAGAAAAAGAAAATACATCCCATTCTAACACTGCCCACCTAATACATGAGTCTCATCTTCTGTCGAAACGAAAGAATAATGACAAGAGATTTTCTGTTTCTCTGTGCCTAGTTTTCAAATTATTGACATTTAATGTGCGTAATCTCCCAACATCCCTGGAATATTGAGTTTTTTCCTCCTTAACCTTTCTGTCTTTAACACATTTACACACAACACAGTGGTATGGGTACACATACATTTGTAAAACAGAAAGAAATCATCTCAAAGATCTTTCCTTTTCGTACATTATGCAGATGTGTTTTCTCTCTAAACAAATACTATTCAATTTAACATTACACAGATTGCTCAGGTTCTGTCTTCCTTGAAGTCTCACTTCTCTTGGCGAACGTTACTCTACATTTTGGTGTCCTCACAGATTTCATTTATTTCTATGCAGTTTACTCATTTCCTTTTCTAAAAATCCATCTCCCAGTTCTTTTAATTTGTTCACATCATTCAGTAATTCTGTTATAGCTGATTTGGATTTTGATTTTCTTTTAATAGCAATTGCTTATTTGGCAAATAACAGCATTAAACTTAGTAGGACCTTACGATACGTAGACAATTTAGTTTCTATAACCTGGCTCAAAAGAATTCTTTCCTTATTTAAAATAATTTGCTCTCCAAACATTTCTGAAAAAGTGCCTTGTAGAGATTTTTTAAAGCTTACCACCTATTTGCATTCACATAAACACGTTCCCTAGTACCCTCTCTCTCTTTCCCTTTACTCTTCAACAATTACTAACTGTTGAAAACATTTTCAAGGTTCACTGATCTCTTAACATCAGCACATCAGTGTGTCTATCTCAGGACACTATCATCTAGAAATGTATTAGCATTCATACCATAAATAAAGAAAACTACATTTAATAATCCCAATGAATTATCATCACCATATTAACATAACATCTTCTACTCAACCATAGTAACTTCAACGTAATTCATCCTGCTTCATCTCATATGTACATTCTGAATTTGCAGGGTCAAATACTCATCAGGTATCTTTGCTCCTTGAGAGCTTACTGTATTCTGAAGTAAACAGTTTCTGTCAAGAATGTCATCCAGCATTGCAGAAAAAAATACCATTCTCAGTGAAACAAAAGATGAAGTCCAAGGTCAGAATAGTTATTCAGACCTACGTTGTTTAACAACATGCGCATGGATATCTGGATGTAATAGCAGTAATACTGAACAGTAGATTCAGACATGTTCTTTGCATCTGTAGCTAGTTTTCAGCAACTAAATGCTAGTAACACTCATACTTTTCCTCGGTGATCTAAACTAATCAACTATGGACTGGGAAAACTAAGCCACCACTAGCACACAAGCACAGAGATTTCTCAACGTTGTCATTAAAATGTCCTGCAATGATTAGTCAGAGAACCCACTAGGGACAATAACATCTTGAATCTTGTCCTTACAAATATGGGGCATCTTGTATCATCTCTAGTGTATCTTTCATCACTTGTTAGGTCTGATCGTAAAGCAATCTCCTTCGAAATAAAACTGAAACCAGAGATCCCTTCCACTCAAGGTACCTTTAGAAATTTCTTTAAGACAAACTACCTAATCCTAAGTGATACATTGGCAAGCTTAAAATCCCGACCAAACCCAGCTAACTCCACTGAATGCAAAGAAATGTATAGCACCAAATTACACCAGCATGCAAACACCTGCATAGGCAAACCCCAGAAACAAACCCACATGGTGGAAACATGATATCAACAAGTTTTACAATAAAAGGAAAATAATTTTGACCAAAAATAAGAAGAGTAATTCCTAGAAAGTTAGAGCCGTTGTCACTGAAATAAACTCAGAATCTTAAAAAAATCCACCAAAGCCAAGTTTGAAGCTAAAATTGTTATCCAAATCAAAGACAAACACAAGGCTTTTTTAGTTGTGTTTGTAATCTCAAATCCACAGTGAAACAATATCCTGAAATGTCTGTGAATTGTGTTGCCTACAATTAGGCTGAAGATATTGCAAAATATAAATTTAGCTCTAACTTTATACCCTCTCTCCCTCAAGATATATCTGAAACTGGTTCACCCCCAGACATCACATAAGACCAAGTTCCAAACGTGCTATCAAAAGCTAAAATACTGCATCTGTGGTTACTAACAATACCTCTGTATGCATCTCAAATAGCATGAAGCAAAGTTTAGCCACACCCGTAACAACACCATTCAATCTCAGCCTCCATACAAGTTTTATAGCAAGTGAATGGAAAACAGCTAGAGTCATTCCCTTGCATACGGTAGGACCTTCTACAAACCCAGGCAGTTTACAGGTGCATAATTATGACTGACCTTATTTGCAATATCATAGAATTAATCAGTCAGGACAAACGGAACCTCCAAACACTAGACCCATCTCAGTATGGATTCATCAGTGGCAGGCCATGCTTACTCATCGTGGTGGATTTTTTTGAAAAAGTCACCAAAGCAATGGATGAAGGCAATATGGTACACACTGTATACCTCAACCTGGCCAAAGCTTTTGATACAATTCCCCACTCAGGCATAGTAGAAAAACTAAATAAACTGGGAAGAAACCCCTGTATCATCTACTGGATTGCCAACTGGATCACATATAGTACAGAAGCAATCAAAATAGAGGATGTTACCTTCTCCATTTACCAGTGGAGTCCCTGAGGGTTCTGTGTTGGAACCTCTTCTTTTTTATGTCAGTTTTTTCTGAAGTAAAACCCAATACCAAAGATCTCTGGCTGACTAAGTTTGCAGATTATTACAAGCTAGGAGCAGTCACAGAATCCCAAATGACTTTGCCATCCTACAAGAAGGTTTGTCCCAAAAAAAAATCACTGGTTCAAAAATCATGGACTGAAATTAAATGGAAAAAATACATTATTGTATCCTTTGGGAAGTCATCTACCCCAGGGAATTACCACATTGACAATACACCCCTAACAGTTGACCCAATTGTTCAGAATTTGGGAACTGATGTGGACAATGACCTAATGCTTCACAAACATGTGTCCATGCTGTAAGAAAGTACTTCTATACTGCACAGCTTATAAACAAAGGGATTGTGTCTAGATCAAGTGATGTAATTGCCCCCTCTCATCAGTTGTCATTAAGGCAGTCATTGACTATAATACCCGCTTTGGCATGTATCTGTCCAGACACATGCAACAACTGGAATGCTTACAGATATACCTTAGTAAAAGGATACAAGGCCTAAAAAACATATCCTGCATCGACCACCACAAAGTCTTGTCACTATGCTCTGAATCCTACAGACTGTTAATGACCTGTGTCTGGCATACAAGGCATGCACTGACCCAATACTGATGGAATTACTGCACATTAGGAAGTCAAACAGCATCAGAAATACTAAGTCTAGGGATCTAAACCTTTTTTGCAACATCAAGAGAACAGTTTAGAGGAGCAGATATATCTCACAAAGAATACTGCTTCTCTGGAGCAGACTCCCCATTTACATAAAACAAAGTCCATATTCAAGTACGACTTGGATCTATGGCTATGAAACAGAACATTTACATCAGGATTGCCCCCCCATACTACTAATGGACAGAGGCAACTCCTAAATGCTTCATCCCATGCATGGGTTCCCTCAAATTATTTTATGGTATGATCCCAGTTATTCTCAGTAGGGATAATATATAATTATCAACCATGTGATGGGTAAGGCCATCGCTGTCCAAATGGAATAGGTTAATTTGAACACAGACGGGAAATTTGCTAGGCTTAAAATGGCCTGCAAGGGCAGTTAGCCTAGTACTTACTTATGAACCTATGAATAAACACAGTGTCTCAAACATTTCTAACAGACATTTCTTTTAATTTAAATTCTGTTATGGAGGGAAGAAAAAATAGAAAGGCAGTAGGAAGGGGAAGGACAGCTTGGAGCAAGGGAAGGCTTGGAAGCCAAGGTTAGGCAGTATCATTATATTCAGTATTAATTGATAATAAACTTTCTAAAGATAATCGATATTACTTATTTGAAAAAGAAATTCTATTCACTAGCTAGATTTTTTATGTGTGTGTGTGTGTGTGTGTGTGTGTGTGTGTGTGTGTGTGTGTGTGTGTATACACATTTTATACATGCATCAAATATATATAACAGTATGGTGCATAGAAGCAGCATATAATTGTTATGAACTTATATAAGTTTAACTATAAGCCGCACTTTTGACTACAATATGGCTGCTTTATTAATTTCACTCTTTACATTTGTAATTATAATTAACATAGTATAGTAGTTTAAGATCCATTTTTCATTGGAAAGTGAGAAAATCTGTTTTTGGTGGTTAATTATACATTTTTCAGTTGTTATTACAACTGTGCAAGAGTGCAGGTATTAGAGCTGTGGATAAAATCTGGGATAACTATACTAGTACCCATTTTATTTCATCTGACAACTGTTGCACACTCCCACCCCAGCTCATCTCCTCAATCATACCTCACCGTTATTTAAATACAAGTGATCTGTGTCCTAATAGGGCTTTATCCATCTGAACCACAGAGTCTGACCCCCCCCCCCCTAATATTTTTTGTGTGTCTCATGAATCTAGCTCGGTAAAGCCAAATGTATTGGCAAGAGTGAATGAGTATGAAATGAAAACTGAATAAAAATTACAAAACTCACAGTAAAGTGTGACCAGTCACCAAGGTATTCTCTTCCATATTTCTAGTTATAACTATACATTGAAAGAAAAATGGATTACATAATCTAATCAGACTAAAGAATGAAAAAGATAAGTCACTAATTCAGTTTTTTGGCATAAATGGATGGTGTCCTCTCTGCATACCAGATAGTCCAAGTTTGGTCAGTGGTTCAGGTACTGGAGAAGCATAGTGAATGGTGTTTGGTGCTAATAAGCAGCTTGTTTCAGGTCACTCATCCTGGAAGGATGGACTGGCATGGAGCCCCTGGCACACTGAGATTGAACCCCTGGTGTAGCATAGGATAATGCAAGCATATTCTCCCTCTTTATGGGGGAAACAGTTGCACATTTGGCAGGCCATTCACTGCATGGAATTATATGCATGACACATGAACAATTGCACTATCAACCCATTGTACACTTCCCACTTGGACGTTACAAGAATGTGGAGGATAGAAAAATTTGGGTTGTGCGTAACAAAAATGATAAATGCATTTGTAATACTCTCATGAGTGGCTTTCATCCCCCTGGGAATGAATGAATGGGCTGGAAACCCAGCAGGAAGAAAAAGGGCTACATAGATTGTGGGTGACTGATGTCTGGGAAGAATCAGGGACTAAAAACATTTAATAAAAACAGGAAAATGTAGCTATCACTAAACCATGTAAGCAAAAGTGGTGGACAGAGTCATGGTTATAATCATTAAACCCCTTTTCTATATAAGATAGTTCTCTTTCCTGAGCACTATGCACATCATTCCAAAATGATATTGGCAGATTTCATTGAAATTCTCTCTCTAGGAGTGGTACAAAAAAGAAAGTTACCTAGAATTACTTTGCTGCAATCAAATAACTTATAGAACATCTGCTAAAGGAGGACTCTAGACACTAAATTTCTATGTAACACCCCCAGTTATTTAAGTTTGGCTTTAACAACTGATTTTGGTGTTTTATTGCGCAACAATTTCTCTGATTATAGTTGATTTCTCCTGGAATCAAAATGAAGCCCCCAGTTAATCCAACTCTTCACTTCATGCAGTTTGACCTTTTATAATGAAATAAGGGTCATCCCCTTAAAAAAAGATTCAATTTAAGAAATCTCCTGCATATGTTTTTTTCACTTATTAATATATGCTTAGGAACATACCATTTAAAATCTCAGTGAGGCAGTGTTATTTAGTTGGCAGGAATTCACCAGGGGTAATCATGTATCATTTAGTTCACATATAAATAGTCAAACTAAAATATCAAAATCCTCTGAAATTCACATTCTCCAAACATTATCGCTCAAAGTTCTGCAACACACAAAAACATTTCTTTATTCCAGTGGGTGACCCCTACCTTCACCCCTGATTTGGGGTGCAATCCTCCACATCCCAACTCTATTTAAATAAAACTACACAGAGATCACACAAAACTCAGGGAATAGTGAGGAAGGGAAAAGGTTTATTTTATTTCTGTGTCTCACCTTCTACTTCTTATCTGTCAACTCCACAATCAATCAATGTGCAAACTCAGACATCCCAATTTAGTGAAACATCAGCTACAGGAAACTTATTGTCATCTAGTTACAATATTTCAACACTTGCTATTCCTGGGGTTTCCTAATTGGCAGTCCTTGCCAGGGCAGTGAGCTGAGGAGTAAGGTGGTCAGACGGGCTGGATCATAAGTGTTTGAGAAGACAAGGAAGAAAGCTTCTAACATCTGTCAACCATGGCTCATGAACAGTGGTGGCTCCGGATTCCTTTTTCTTGATGGGGTATAATATAAGCACAGCATCTAGATGTTGACACATGTTGAGTAGAAAAAAATGTGTTAATTTCATTATATAACCAAATGAAATATTATGGTATAGTTCTCAGAATGATATGCCATGAACCACATCTACTTCAAAATGTACTTAGCCGAGGATTTTGTTTTTAATTTTACTTTAATTTGTTAAGCATGTAAGCCCACTAAAGACAGTGTCCCTATGCAGGGAAAAGCTGGGGGCACTATCTGATTAAGTGGCTTTCTTAGAGTCACATAGTGGGCAAATGGAGTTTGGATGTGTTAAATTCTGTACCTTGGACTACAGGAAGCAGCTCATTAGCAGCTCAGAGTTTTAATTCTCTACACTAACTGCCAGACTGATTATAGGCATACTAAGTCAAACATTTTATCCTACCAGAGTGTCCAGCAAGTCCTTCAGAATGTTACACTTGACTTTTCTTGATACAGAGTTATACGTACAGACAGGAACCAGAAAACACACGTGACTTGTGCTGTAATTGTCACAAACCAACCACTCTAAAAAACAAAATTAGTCCACACTATTTATTGAAAATCAAATAAATACTCATAGTAAAAACGTTGTGTAATGAACACCACCAAGAACTTTCCTTATGTGCTTTCACCCCTGTTAACACTGGGGGACTTCATCAGAGTAAAGTCTTACACTCCACCTATCTCCAAAACACCAGCATAAAACCTTCTGGTTATAGCTATAATTAAATGCAATAATTCCATACAGTAAAATACTAAACCATTACCAAAACTTACATTGTCAAATGCAATTTGTTAATTGTTTTTGAAAAGCAATTTAACTTCTTTTTCAATCACTCTAAATAGTTTAAGTGAATTAATTAATTATGATAATACTATACAATGTAAAAGAATAATAATAATAATTAACAAAGCCAGCTTTGATTATGTTGATGTTAATAAAATTTAAATAAAACAAGCTTTGTATTTAAGCAGTGGAATAATAGACATATGATCATTTAAACCTGGACTTGTGAGGGCATCCAGTCTTATTTGCCAAATAAGTTCAATCCTGAACAAGTTATCAATATCACCAACGCATTAATTGAGATCTTCAGAAAAGGGTGGGAGCAAACTACATAGGAAAAAATGGGAATTGTGGGAACAATACATACAAGGGAGGAATGAGGATTAAAAGGTGGGAGGACTTAAATGAACTATGTAATATTTGAGTGAGAAAGATTGGGTAGATTATAAGTGATGTATAGTATAATGTTTGCAACTGGGAGTGTGTTGGTGTAGTTTGTTTTCATGTATATAAATGTATGACTGCCTATGTAGTAAGTGATGGTTTACTAAAGATGTTTCTTGTTTAAAAAAAGTCAGTAATTGAATAATTTATGTAATGTTGCTTAGGTTATATGATATAGAGCAATATATGTGAAGTATAATGTTTGTTTTGTTAATATAGTTTGATTACTTTTATATGAATGTAAATTTGCCTATGTCACAAGTAATAATTCAGTAAAGGTGGTTGAAAAAATATCACCACCCCATTCATCTAAAATACCTGATCTATAATAAAAAAGGTATTTCTTAAAATTGACACAACTGGCTGAATGCCTAAATAGGGCATTAGTTACAGTGCATCTGTTAATATCATTAAGATGTTCTTTCATTATATCCTTAAATGTTTTTTTTTTTTAGTTTTACCCACATAAAAAGCACTTTATGTACAGAATATTGCCAAATACATGACCTTGGAAGTACTGCAACTAAGGTATCCCAGACAAGGGATGGTCCTATTATAATTTGTAATTATAATGATGTAGGGCCCCTCTTGTATGTACCTACACTTTCTACATCCTCCACACTTAACCATCAACTTTTTCGTTCCTTCTACCTTACTATGGCGTATTTCTGTAATATTCTTAAGATTCAGTTCTTTACTGTATACTATACTTGGGAAAGTACCTATTTTTAACTTTAGTTTAGTGGTAAAAATACTACTCCAAACTTGCCTAACAACATTAATAATGCAGATCACAATCTATATTAAAGAGTAAAAACTAAGCAATTTTTATCAGAGTCAAAGTGTATATCCACTTCTGTTTTACCTAACTTCGCATCAAAACCCTGTAGTAGATAAAATTTAGTTTGTCTGCCAAGAGTCATTTCACTTTCAAGATTCAAGAGTAAGGAGTTTGGATATCCCCTCAGCCAAAACAAATCTAAAGCATTCTCAACCTCCTCAAAAAAAAAAAAAAAAAAGAATCCTTACTAATAATTCTTGAAAGTGTAACTAGCTGACCCTTTACAATACCACTTTCTGGTGTAGAGGGTGACAACTGCAAAAATGTAAATAAGTATTAAAAAACTTTTTTTTCTGATAAATATTGGAGGTACACTTTTGTAGCCTTCTATCTTCCTGAGTTGAAACATCCAAGTAGTTTATCAAATCAACTTGATCCTGGTAGGTAAATTTAAAAAAAAAAAAAAAAAACTGTAGTGCCTTGCAAGTAATCAGCATACCTACATAACTAAGCAGTTCAGAAGGCTGCAAAGAACCACACTCCAAAGTTGCCTGAAAATATGTAAGTACAATTTTTATTTTCACATATATGTGAAAATAAAAGCTGTATTTACATATATGTGAAAATAAATGTTGTATTTACATAATGTGAAAATATAAAAGTTGTATTTACATATATGCGAAAATAAAAGTTGTATTTACATATTTCCAGGCGTCTTTGGAGTGTGGTTCTTCGTAGCCTTCTGAACTGCTTAGATTTTGTTCTGGTTTAAGTGTTGAAGGCTGCTTCCCTAATCTCTTACTTGTTTTTGGTGTTTATACCTAAGTAACTCATCAATATCTCCTCTCCAAAACAGTAAGATGTCATCCAGAGAACTGGAATAAGCCAATACAGTTTGAAAAAATCTGTCTTAAAAACAAAAATTGTTTCCCAGTGGCCTAGAACTGTGTTGGCATAAAAGGGATACAAGTAGCTCCATTACTACTTCTGCAGTCTGGTGAAAAAAATCACCCTCAAAGAAAACATAATTATCAAATAAGACTAATTATGAAAGAGTTTGTATAACAGATATTTCTTGGCTACTCATATCACTATATTTCACTACCTGTCCTACAAAATATTCCAAACTAATTTGATAAGGCATTGTGGAAAATAATTTAACCACATCAACAGTAATAAACAACACTGTAGGATCAATAGGAACATCGTTGAGTTGTTGCCAAGAATTTTTCAGGAAGACTTTACTCTAATGAAGTCCCTGGATGTTAGCAGGGATGAAATTCCTTAGAGAAAGTTCTTGGTAGTGTTCATTATACAGCATTTTTACTATGAGTGTTTAATTGATTTTCAGTAAATAGTGTGGGCTAATTTCAGGTTTTGGAGTGGTAGGTTTGTGGCAAAAATACATACAGACAGCCTTCATTCTTATTTTCTAAAATTCTCCTGCCCTTTTCATAACTCAACCACTGATACTCATAATAAGTTACTTTACCATCACCAACAGACAAAAGTAAACTGATAAAATAAGCTTTTTTCTTTTTTTTTTGTTTATTTAAAACAGTCTCTGACATTTTAAATGACTGACTTTTCATAAATCAGTTGCACTTATTTGGCATCCTCATGAAGCCGTTCACAAAAAAAAAAATCACAGAACTTTTATAAATTCAAAATTCTCAAAATAACTTCCACAATTCACAATAAAAAAAAATCACAAGGCACCCTCTACAGATGTGCACTACTAGTATGAGTTGCTGAAGGCTTTGGTCTTTGCCCCTTACTGTTCATATAATTTGTTAACTCACTATCTCCAACAAAAAACTTTTATATTCAGATTAAGTTACTTTCCTTTGAAATGGTCCACACTCTATAGAATATATTTTAATGTTTAATAAAACTTCCACATTTACATCTTTTAATCTTCAACCAGCTAGCAAAATACACCACAAAGCTTGGGAATGTGAAAAAAGAGGTACTCCAGGGTGAGATAATATTAAGAAGAGACATAAATGTGGCCATTACTCCAGGCTCATATGTCACATCAAACTATACTGACAATTTAGGATGCAGTGCATAAAGGGACTGGGCTAAGGAGGTGCAGGATTCATAATTGATAGATGTATACTGGTATTTATACTAGCAGGAAACATATACATTTCCTTGTGACTGAGTTGTGCCTTGATCTAGAATTATTTCATTACTTAACTTATTTTATGCTAACCTTACAGGCAGGACAGTCCAAACTGATTATTTGTAAGCTATGACTTGGACCACAAGGCAAAAGTAGCTATAGACAATCAGTTAAGGCTGTCAGTGTAATGTACATGTAAAACTTTGTTATACAAAGGACAGATAATTATTATAGCAAACAATGACTTTAACAGAAGCTAGATTAACTAATGGGCTTTTTATCCAATATATATTAGTTCAAAGAGAGCACTATTAAACCCCTAATGCCAAACGATCAAAGACAGAAAGACCAGTCAAAAGTTCAAATGTCAAAACCTGACAGCCTGTGGAGCTGGTGCATAGTGGAATTAATATGTTAGTGTGTAAAGAACGTATGTCAGCAACATAATTCGGCTACCTTGAGACACTATAAAATTTGATAAAGAGAAGTTATAATCTCTATCAACTCCCTCACCCTTGTAGGGTGTAAAGTCACAGGGTCTTGTCTTTAAAAGGCTATGTCTCTATCACACTGAGATTTCATTACAAAACCTTCAGCTAATAACCTCAGGGTATTCAGCCACAAAATATGTTTCCACAGCTTTAGCTGGTCGCAGCATGCCACTGTTCCCATGGCATGTTACCAGTGAATTTTTTTTTCTGATGAAATACATAAGCTTTTTACAATTGACATAATTAGAACTTAGTGCACATATATTATGGAGATTAATTTTATCTGGTCTTTTGTGCAGAAACCAAATAGCTTCCAGACTGAAACCAGGTATAGTGCCATATTGTAACCAAACACTCAGCTCACGTAGTATGAAGGACTAACGCACACACAATAGTACAAAATGTCCAGTGATTTAATAAATAAAAAAATACATAAAAAAGAGTGAATAAAGCTTCTTTTATTAATTAAACCACTGGACTTTTTGGACTAGTGTGTGTGTGTGTGTGTGTGTGTGTGTGTGTGTGTGTGTGTGTGTGTGTGTTTTACTCCTTCACCCTATGTGAGCCAAGAGTTTGGTTACTGGTCTTCCTTTGTGACTGCTGGGATTACTGTTTTTATAGTGCCATATTGTAACAACAAAAGCCCTCTGAAAAGCTGGATTTGCTAGAAGAATATAAAAGAGGCCATATGTCAGTTCGCAATAAAAATAAATAAATAAACAAGCACTTCTAATGAGATTTTTTTTGTATGAAAAACTTAAACATAGTGACACAGTGAAATGTACTTCTACTGAGATTGTACACTACCTTTGACTGTGAATGAGTGACATAAATATAATGGACTTGTTGCTCTTTAACATATATTGCTTCCTCAAGTGATTTTGCAGCTGGTATTTGCTTTCATATGTCACCTGACATTGAAGTAAATTAGCCTCACATTCTTTATACTTCTGATATTGCATTGAAAAGAAAGTGAAAAACATAACATTTACAGTAATGTATTTCACTTGCTGTTATGGGTTACTCCACCCCATGTCGTCTGCCATAAAATTACGTAAAAAATATATATACAAGTGCATTTTGTTGTTTGCAGTGTGTGCTGCTACCGCTGTCCACAATCCCATCCTGTTTTCAGTCAGAAAAAGTGAAAGAACATCAAATCATAGTGACAAACTTAAGCTTGGATCTTTCAGTCACTTGGCTGTTTCTCACCCCACCAGGCTGCAACAGTGATCAGTTTAATGTAAGCGATCAGCATCAGCCTGCCATTTGCTTTTTTCCATAACTCTCAACCTTCCAACTTTAAAATCTGAATCACTATATCTCACACAGCATGGAAGAAACAGATAAAATGTGGAACCCAGGAACACTTGGACTTCATCTAAGAAAGTTCACAGCAAGGCTGAAAACAGTACAGTTTCTTCCTACTTATTAAAAAGTTTTTTTGATGAGGTAACATTATTTACCATGCCTATTTATTAACAAATTCCAAAAATGAAAGTATAGCAGACCTCTACAATGTAGAACAGTGTGAAATATGGAATTTAAATTATTAAAAATATGGAATATTACTCATAATGAAGTACAGTTGAGAACTATGCTTTCTCTCCTCCTCAAATGTCCACTCACTTTGGGTGGTCAACTGCGACTTCCAAAAGTGGTGAGAAATAGCCACATAAATCCCTAAACTATGCCCTGTCCCTGTATTCTGCTTCCTACAAGCTTTTGAGGGGATATGTATGCCTGGCATACAGGGCATTGTCAGACCCCACTCTGTTGGACCTCCTGCATATCCACAAAACAAATAGTACCATAATTACCCATTCTAAGGACTCAAACCTTGCCTGTGATATAAATAGGACCTGCTGGAGAGATAGGCATGTATCCCAGAGACTACCCCATCTATGGAGCAGGTTCACCATCCATGTGAGCAGAGTTCCTCCCTAACCCAGTTCAAGTGCAACTTGGATAACTGGATGGGAAACAGGAAATTCATCCCTGGTTTGGCACCTATGTCTCTAATGCAAACAGGTAACCTGTAAATGGTTCATCTCCCAGGCCCATGTTTACACTTATCAAGGGTATCATAACTTGACAGAGATTCAGGATGCACAGCTTGTGTTAAAAAGGCCCTTGTGGTCGTTAGCCTAGTAAACACCTTATGAACCTATGAACCTAAATATATGCTGTTGCAGACAGCAGAAAGTGTTACTACACAGAAACATTTCTCTCATTTGTCCCTCATTTTGCAGAAGGTGTCTGATACTGTCTCTTATTTTTTGTCCTTTCCCTGATTTTTATGGAAAATCACTTAAGATTACAAACAAGTTAGTAATACCAGACGTAAGAGTTTCATAAGTTTTTAAGGGGTCTATGTTTACTCATTGAATGGTACAGTCCTCAAACAGCTATTCATTGACAACATAGCATCGAATGTCCATTTTTAACAAACAGGCATATCATCGTAAATAATCGAACAATAATAGCTGGCACACAGGAAAAAAAAAAAATCAGCATGTAGTATGTATTTTTGGGAGTATATTTACCCATTGATTGGTAACATCATCAAATGGCATATTTTGTCGAACACGCTGTTTATACACCCATTCTGACTAAGATCGCATTATGGTAGGGATAATGAAATTTGCCCTTTTCCCCCCTGTAGTGCGATCACGGAGTTGGTATATATAATTAGCGAAAAGTATTTACCATGTAATGCCATTTGATGATGTTACTGTTTGGTGGATAAACGTAGACCTATTTGATTAAACTATTTAATTTTATACTTGACATATCATGGCAACTATATATTAATAATATTACTATGTTTAACATGATGTATACATGTACTTCATTCTGTTTTATTTTTGTGGATCAGCTATGATTCTTTGATGACATTATTTGTGATGATATGCCTGTTAATTAAAACACACATTTAATGCTACATTGCAGATGAATAGCTGTTCAAGGAACGTATGGTTTGATGAGTAAACATAGACCCTTTTTTAAGACTGTTATTCTATTAACTGATTAAGCGAAATAAAGTAACATTAACAACTTGTCTGATTTTGTATTCACATTAATTTTGCAAATGTCCAGAATTCTTGAGAAAGAAATTTAGAGGTATGCAGAGAACCATATCTTTCAACTGTCCCTGATTTTGTCTCACATATTTTGTCCTGTTCCTGATTTTCTGGTAAATCACTGAGTATTATAGATAGGTCAACAATGCCAGGCATTAGTTTCACACTTTTTAAATTCATTTTTCAGGCTCATAGGCCATCAAAAACCCTGACTCTCTAAAACTTGGGTCATACGCCCATTTTCTATCCACCTTATGTTTAAATTGGTTCAGGTTAAAATAAGTTAGGACACTGTATGGTAGTTTACTCCATGCAACTGGGATATCTTGTGCAATATAGGAAACTCTTATTGCTGTTTTGTTTCAAGAGGTTTGAAAATCCAGGTTTTATGCCTGTGAGTTCTTGAATTAGTGTAAATATCCAGATTTAATGAAACTCTTAATAATTTGTCTATGAAGGCTTTGTAAGCCAGAGTTAATTTACACCTGGAGTACCTGGAGTAGACAGTAAATAAATTAATTACTGACACCCCTCCATGTAATTGTATTCTTCAACACACAGTATTTTCTTTGTAAATTTCCTTAGAACTGACTCCAGGTAAACTAAATGTCCAACTGTGAAACGTTCAGAATATGTTGTTGTATTCAACGATGAGATGAATGCAGATTTTGCATAATGATAGCAGCTATCTTCATATCTTGTGGTAATATTTTTCATAAGCAACCAAACTTGTTTTATAGTCTTACTGCTGATTCTATTTGCAAGTTTATCATGAGAATATTTTGATGCAATAAAAAGGCTTAAATCTCAATACTCATCAGCTTCCTCTAAAGCTGAACCCTTTACTGCTACTGATTTATAAAATTAAGGCTTTCCAAAGAATACCTTACACTTGTGTCTATTAAACTGGAGCCTGGTATGATCTCTCCAATTTACAATTTAATTACCATAGTTATTGATTGCAACTAGATCTTCTTCATTTGCTATTATAAATCTAATTTTGCAGTCATCAGCATATTTACTGTTGGGAGATACAAGGTCAAAAATCTGATATAACAATACAGGACCTCAAAACTGTACCTGGAGATCACAGATAGCACAGGTAAGGTATCTCATTTAATGCCTTGTATAATGACAGACTGAGTCTTACCAATAGCCAGTTAAGTAGTAGTTCTGATGAAGACCAGTTATCATGGTTGAAAGCGCTTAACTCTGTATGCTACATTTTTCGTCTGTTTGCTTTTTTGCTTGTCGTCTCAGTTCGTGTTCGTGTTTTGTGACAATAAACTGTGGATTATTTTTGGCAGTCATTGGCACTTATTGGTGTTTTCCTAAGGCATTTTTTGTTGATATTATTAGCAATTAAGACATTAATTATGCTTTCATGTGGAAGTGTGTCAAATTCTACTGTCAGGTCCAAGTATAAAATTCCAGCACACAGACCAGTGCCTATAGTCATTGTAGTAATGTCATAAAAGTCAAGTAGGATTTTTAGAATTGATTTACCTCTAGTAAACCCACATTGTGAGACAGCAATAATTACTGGACTAAGAGGTTTAAAGCACTTACCCAAACCCGGGGCTACACTTATTGGTCTGTAGTTTTTTTTTTTCTTTCTGTCTATTGCCCTTGTATATAGGAGTTGTGTTTGATGACTTCCATGATATAGGAATAGTAGCTGTTTTAACGAATTGTTAACTGTATTATTAAGTACTAAGCAGAAGTCATCATGTAGTCTAATTAAAAGAGCAACTGGAATGT
Organism: Protopterus annectens; assembly: GCF_019279795.1. Lineage (NCBI taxonomy): Eukaryota > Metazoa > Chordata > Ceratodontiformes > Protopteridae > Protopterus > Protopterus annectens. The sequence continues at coordinate 32,486,885 of NC_056744.1, read as the reverse complement.
TATCTGGTTCCACTGAGCAATTAATGTTGATTTTCTGAATTTAATATTAGCTTGGATGCTGAAGGCATTATCTGAAATACACTGTTAGCACTATTTATGGAATTCATTGGTTATAGATTTAAGATCTCTTGCTAAATTTCTACTAACCCCCAATGAGATTACCGGACAAGATAAATGAGTCATATAATTAACATATTTATACAACCTACTTTTGAATTTAGCATTTTTTTAGCAAATGCTGGAGTTCTTACATACACAGTTTGAGTTTGCATTTTTCTATACAGTTGGAATGTTTTCTTATATATTTTTTTCAGCCTACTATTCCTCCAAAATGGAATACTTTGAACTACATATTTTGTTTTCTGGTATGGGTTCAATAACAGCATTAATAGTGACTTCCAAAGTTAAATACCTATACTCATTAGCTTTAACTGTGCTTTCAGTATTCTTAATTAACTGATTTAATAGTTTTTTAAAATCTGATTCACTAATGCATATTTACATCTACTTGTTATGCAAAATTATTGTTTGATGCCATAAATATCAAATATCATTGAATTGTGATCTAATGTATCCAAAGGGAGACTTGCAGCAGTTTTACACATGGTGGTTTTAAGATTTGTGGCAGTGATATCAAAAATATTTTCACCATGTCTTATCCTTACACAAAAATTGTCTTGTCCATATTATTGGTCCAAATGTTTGAATAGTTTAGGTCTCCTAGAAGTGTAATATTTTTATTACCATTTATTTTGCCTTGGTCAGTCAAGTACTCATGATAAGAATCAGAACTCAGAGAAAGGCTCCTGTAGCTCACTATTAGGTGCAATTATCAAAATATATCCATAGCTACACTTTCAAAATTATGGTCAATACATACTTGAGTACATCAAATGGTATTATGTAGCAATAAAAGACACCTCCACAACATGGTATCTTTGCACAGGAATTCATATTTATTGTTGCCTTGAAAGATAATTTCACTAGGATTTCAAGCCTCTGTTATCACCACAGTCATAAACTTTTGTATTTTATTAAACTGTATAATTCTTGATATTTATTATTAATGCTTTTAGCATTGTAATAATATCCCATTAGAATGTAATCTAGTCATCTGTTTCCTGGGTTAACGTGCCTTTGTCCAAAAAATGCTAGACATATTCATGCATCTTTGCACTTAGGTATCCTGTCCTTTAGTGGCTTAACTGTAGGCCATCTTCAACAAAGAGTCAGGATGTCTTCAACAGAGAGTCTATAAGTGTAGACCATCTTCAGTAAAAAAGATTCTATAATGGTGTTTGCATTTTTCCTAGCATATTAGAATTTTTGCAGAGCAAACAGTGCACAGTTCTCTTAGGCAGGCTATTTAAAGAGGTAGCCATTGCAAGATATTGCTTTAAACATCTGATATAAAGCTATTTCTATTTTCATAGTTTCAGCTATTTCCAGAATTTCCAAAAGAGCATTTCTCATGCAGTTCAATCCATCACAGGTTTCTGCAGCAATAATTATATACTTAACACTTATTGTTTTGTGCTAGCCTCTATATTAAAGTAGGAATTTCAATTAGCTTTATGACCAGGAGTGATACTACAGTAATACTAGTCTTTATTGTATCACTTAGGTTTATGACCAGGAGTGATACTATAATACTAGTCTTTATTATATCAGTTAGCTTTATGACCAGGAGTGATACTACAGTAATACTAGTCTTTATTATATCAGTTAGCTTTATGACCAGGAGTGATACTACAGTAATACTAGTCTTTATTATATCAGTTAGCTTTATGACCAGGAGTGATACTACAGTAATACTAGTCTTTATTATATCAGTTAGCTTTATGACCAGGAGTGATACTACAGTAATACTAGTCTTTATTATATCACTTAGGTTTATGACCAGGAGTGATACTATAATACTAGTCTTTATTATATCAGTTAGCTTTATGACCAGGAGTGATACTATAGTAATACTAGTCTTTATTATATCAGTTAGCATTCTATGAATACTTTTTAGGATCGAATGCCCTAATACACAGACCTCATGTCTATTATCAATGTCTGAATACTGGCAATCTTTACTTTCTCTATTATTACTTGGCATTTCATCTCAATCATATTTCTTTGCATTTATTGCAGTCATGCAGGGGAACTAATTCAGTCACGTTATCTGTTAGCTTGTGATAATCATCTAAATGAGGGCATTTTACATACTCCTCCCACAGCTCTTCTTTTTTGATAATATCTCATAAGTTTACTTATTCCATCTCAGTACTATGCCTCAAGCAGTCTTTATTTCCTGGATTCATGACTCATTTCTGGGTAAGATATTGTTGGTGCCTGCACAGATTTACTATCTATTACAAAAAGTGCTTGTGGATATTCTGTCATTACATTATTGTTAATGGTATGTAATAATAATTCACTTTCTGAACTTGACTGCTAACTATTATCACATGCCTTGGTGTCTGAATCACTCCTATTTTGCCCAGCACACCTGTCATTTGCTATATTACTACTTGTATCAGGCACACGTGTTTTGGATTTATTTTTCTTATGTACATGATTCATTTTAGTTTTATGTTTTTTTTAGGGTTACTTGGATTCAAACTGGTTATCAGTGCTCGGGAAAGATATTCTCCTTTACTTGTTTCTAGTCATCATATTATCATCAGTATCCTCATTAGACTTTTATTTATTTATTTATCATATTCATCTAAGCAGCTTCTTTCCACGAGGTAACAAATTCAGTATCTGTGCATGATTCAGTAAGATTAAGAATATCATTGTATGATGCAGTAAGATTAAGAATATCATTGTATGATGCAGTAAGATTAAAAATATCATTGTATGATGTAATAAGATTAAGAATATCATTGTATGATGCAGTAAGATTAAGAATATCATTGTATGATGCAGTAAGATTAAGAATATCATTGTATGATGCAGTAAGATTAAGAATATCATTGTATGATGCAGTAAGATTAAAAATATCATTGTATGATGTAATAAGATTAAGAATATCATTGTATGATGCAGTAAGATTAAGAATATCATTGTATGATGCAGTAAGATTAAGAATATTCAGAATTGTTGTCTGTTATTCACCCGTGTAAATATACTGAATAGCTCATCTAGTTTATTACTTTTCAACAAGAGGATTGAACAAACTCAGCGGTGAGCATATATGCACCACACCCACGAGTTAGAAATTTGCAATTAAAAAATCCTCCAACTTGTAACTATTCAGATCATCACTATTAAATGCCTTAATTTTCATTTTTTTTAAAACATTTTTATTGATGTTCATGAAATAAAATAATACAAGAAATATGATATATAAATATACACAATATATATCTTAAGAACATCATAACATGAAACAATAACTATTTACAATGTCCATAACAGATATAATGTCATTGTTGTGATTACATTTTATCTAGCAGTTTTTCAAGCTTTAACCAAGTTAATTTCGTATGTGTCATCTTAGTAGTTCTTTCTGAAATAGTTTGCAACTCCCTACTGCATACAAGCTTAGCTAATAGTAAAAAAATCTGTAAATGATAGCATTTTTTTTACACTTCCAATTTGACATAATGATTTTTCTTGCAATTGCAAGCAAGGACCAAAGAAGGTGCACCTGTATTTTAGGGATATGTGTTGGTATCATTGCATTGAACAGTAATAGTGAGTCAGATACTTCACACTTGTCCGACCACAACGCTTTTATGAAATTTCTGAACTCTATCCAGAATGGAGTTACTATTTTACATGTAAGGAACATGTGTACCCAATCTGCACAAAGTATTTCCTCACATCTCCAGCATTTATTAAGATTATTTTTTGATATCAAGTCCATCTTATGTGGGGTAATAAAGCTTCTATGGATATATTTCCAAGTGAAGATTTTCCAAGAAGGGGATGATGTTGTGCTACTAATTGATATAAGTGCTAATTCTTTATCACTATCTGAAAAAATTGATTTGATTATTCTCTCTGTGAAATTCCATAAGGAGTCCTCTGGTATTTGCATATTGGTTCTTAAAGATTTATATATACTTGACAATGATAGAATATTATTAGTGTGCAATGTATTTATTTCACAAAGAAGAGAAAGTATTTTAGGTAAAGGTGTTGTGCTGGTGATATGACATATTTTGAATTCATTAACAATGTATTCTCTAAATATTTGTATGTTCAACCAGTTGTTGGGCTTTATGTTATACCAGGCCATAACAGAACATGGTTCGTGGATATTATTATTGCAGAGAAACTGGTGCCAGAAACCTAAACCATTTTCTTCCATTACTTTTATTTTAGATACGTTGAAAGAGTCCAGACATGTCTTCGTGTATGCTATGGGAAATATTAAAAATATCAAGCTTTTTGTCATATGATTTTTGTTTATTATCTTTTTAAAATTATCTAATATATAGTTAGTGAAAAGAGATTTTTTTTTTTATTCTTATAGGTATTGTAGAAATGTTCTTTGACAACAAGGAAGATTTTTTTATTTTCTGAGAACATATTATTGTCAGTATTTGTGTCTATGTCAGATAATAAAATACTTACATGGAGATTTTTCTAATTAGAACTATATTTGGAGTTTAACTATTGGCTCATCACATTAAGCATGGTTGATTCCGCATAAAGTTCTAAATTTGGGAATGCTATTCCCCCATCTTTCCAGCTTCTGTAGTGCCAAGCATGGCTGATTCATGGCTTTTGAGGAAACCATAGGAAATGTATTAACATAGAATTTAGTTGCTTAATTAACTTTTTGGATGGGAGGCAATTAAAGTTTGGAAATAGAGCAAAATTTTGGGTAATATGATAATTTTTATTAATAACAGTCTTTCTTCTATCATGAAATATATTTTATTCCATCTATTTAAAAATTCCTAAACTGTGGATAATAAATATTTGTAATTTGTTTTTAAAGTATTATTCCAGTTTGACTTCATGTATATTCCTAAGTACTTAATGGTGTCATTTGCCCTGTTAAAATTGTTGTGTTTTCTTAGTAAAGTATTTACTTTTTTATTTATTACTGATGTTTCTGTTTTGGTGTGATTAAAGCTTAGGCCTGAAACCTCTTCAAACACTTGCAAGGATTTTGTTATATGATCTATAGAGGAATCTATATTTCCAATTGTTAGCATGACATTGTCCGCAAAAAGTTGTATTTTAGATATGTAGCTTGTGCTAACAGAAAATCCCCTTATATTAGAATTTAAGTAACATGCTAATCAAGTGTTAGTATCTAGGTAATATCAGGTCCTACAAAATTAAATCATGGTAACAGTTCATTTGTAGAATGTTGTCTAATAGCAATTAATATAAAAGTTGTGTGTTGTCTTTTATCACAAAAGTGTAATGTGCAAACTGTATACCTTACCAATACAGCATTTGGAAAAATACAAATAGACTCATTAGAGTATGCTGGTGTCAGATTGGACCAACAAGAGCCTCTGGACAGACAGGTGTTGAGGTTTATCTTAGATCCTTGTCCTTTCGGCTAGGAAACCCATGTCATGGTGATCAAGGTCAAATTACAAACACACTGACAAGCATGTGCTCTCTCTCACGCACACACATACACATGCGCACACAAATACACACACAAACACACACACACACACACACACACACACACACACACACACACACACACACACACACACACACACAGATGCACACAGATGCACACACACACGCACAGACACAGATGCACACACACGCACACAAATGCAGTGAAAGTACTATGCTTAGGCACTGTTCGTATTTGCATGGGTGTGTGTGTGTGTGTGTCTGTGTGTGTTGAAAGGTATACAGCGTCCCCTTCCCCCCACATCAATACCAATAAAAGTAAAATAAAAAACATATTCTGCTGTGGGCAGTGTAACTGGACTGCCCACGTTTTCTTGTAGCTTCTTGCCACAATTAAAAAAAAAAAAAAAAAAAAAAAAACTCCCATACTTCCAAAGGAAAAACTGTGCCTGAAATTTCACTTCTTAGCAATACCTGACAGTCTGTTAGTAGCTGAGTAGAGACTGCTTTGAAAGCACTGTGATTGGTTACTAAGGGAAAGTGATTATAGTTGCTTAAACTGTATAGTCATCATTCGTCTGTAGTCATATTTATATATAACTAGAAATTGCTGACTCAGAAAGCACTGCAATCAGGTGCCATTAGCAGTGGATCACGGTCACTCAGATTGCATACTTATACGGCATAGGTTGGCTATCTATATCAATTAGTAGTATGAGTAAAAAACTTTACATTTTTTACTGAGGCACAATATTTCACCAATGGTGTACAAGACCCAGTGTGGGACTACCTATGATCTTGACAAAATAGACCACAAAAGTAGGAAAGAATATCTGCAAATACACACAGTTATTGTCAGAATCTGCAGAAGAGGGACACTGTCTACCTAGACATGTTATCTTTCTGCATGGAATTTTCCATTAATTTATACTAAAAGCAAGCACAACAGACTATCAAAACCAAATCAGACAACATAAAAATTAGGGAAACAGATTCTGACAGCAGATGAGGAACAAATGACCAGTGTGGTCTGTTGATTTTTAGCAGATAAGCTACAGGGCTTATTTATCAACTGACTTATCCCTCTGTCATTTTAAGGATGGTGTTATGCTTGTTGTATGCACTCTTGCCCATACTATTTCATTTTAGACACTGTCTTAATAAACATTCTGGGCTTTACTGGTTCCCAAAAATAGTGAAATCTGCTGTGAACAAAGATGCATTGTTTAAGGTACATGGTATGCCATACTGGAAAAATAAGGGTAACAATTTTCAGGAAGCAAACAGAATTTTGGAAAATAAATTTTCTTGAACTGGAGACAGTAAAAAGACTATCAATATCTGTTATGGGGGCAAGTGGATCTTGAATCCCACATGTTGAGTTTTGTTAATTAGTTTCATGTCAGAAGCAGCCCAGACCCTTTGTTATCTTATGGCACTAAAAGTTAGAGTAAAGGAGAATTTTCTTTGAAAGTTGCATGGTTTTGTGCTGCCTGTATATCAGGCCAATGATTTGGGTATATGTATTTTAAAGCGAGAATGGAAGAAAGATCATCAAAGAATTTTACTAAACCATGAACATTCATAGGTGGTGAGCAACATATCTTCTTTTAGTGAAGTCATCTGACAGTGATAGATTAGTCTGTGTTTTGGCAGCTCTGGTTAATTATGAAACATTACTGATAAATATTAGCCCACCCCAATTTTCTACATGGGGTTGGGGTTTTAGGTCAACTGTCATCAACTCTTTCCCTCTGCATTCAGAGCCATTCTCCTGCCTTCTTTAGTAGTCATGCCTGACTATTGCAGGCCTTCGCCCATGCAGTCCACCCATCTTTTTGCTAGACATCCTCATTTCCGCTGGACTTCTTCCTGTCAGCTCCAAATTTTCTTCATCAAATCATTTTCTGCTTTACTGCACCTGTGCTTGAACCACTGCAATCTGTTCTCTTTGACTTTCTTCACAACTGCTGCTACATTGGCTTCTCCTATGATGTCCACATTTCTTCATCTGTCCCACACTGCACAATCTTCCAACTGTCTTGGGCACTTTACCTATAGCTTCCTTACCTGATTTGCTTTCACTGCATACACTACTGTTTTGTACATTTTACTTTTCATCTTCTTTGTCATCTGTCTGTCTCACACCTCCCCTGACACTTTATGCCATTTGGCTACAGCCCCTATGATTCTAGCTCTAGCCTCCTCATTCAGAGTTTTCTTCTCATACGCTTCCTCAACCCCAATACTTGAATTTCTTAACCTGTTCCAGTATTTCCCTTCTTTCTCTGTTTTTAGCTTCTTCTGATTCCCCCACTTGTTGCCATAACAACTGTCTTTTCAGTGCTCAGTTTCATTCCATGTACCTTCATTTATACAGTCCATTCCACTACTATTTGTTGGCATTCAAATTCAGAGTCTCCCTGTAATGCCACATCATCTGCATACAGCAGCTTTGTTGATCTATCCCATACAACCAACTTTGCTAATGTAGTCCATCACAATACGAACAGCAGTGGTCTCAGAGCTGCACCATGATGCACACCCACTCCTACTGGGAACTCCACTGTGAGTCTGAACACTAATCGTACTTGTGTAACTGAGTCCTACTGCCATTTCTGGTACTTCCATCCATTACAGGCCTGTCAAAATCATCTTTCTTGGAACTTTGTCATATGTTTTCACCAAGTTTAGTAACACCCTGTTGGACTCCTGCTTCATCTCTAGCTTCTTCTCAACTGTCTGTCTTACTAAAAACATCTAGTCAGTTGTGCTGCATCCTGATCCAAATCCAAACTGCTCATCTTCCATCTTATGTTTTATTACTCTGCATATTTGTTCAGCAATCACGCTCTCCAGCACTTTCATGCAGTGTGACAGGAGTTTGACCACTATAATGCCCACAGCTATAAATTCGCCCCTTTGATCTTGTACGCTGAGACTAGAATGTTTACTTTCCAGTCATTTGGGGTACATCTTTCTCTCCATTTTGCTATAAGTACCCTCAGAAGCCACTTCTCCCCTAACTCCCCTAACATCATTATCTTATCTGCCTTGATCTCATCAGAGCCTACTGCTTTCCATGACTTCATATTTTCCTCAGTGGTCTCTTACTTGGAATAGGACAAACTCTTCTTCCTCTTTCATTGCAGGCTGTGTCTGGGGTAGTACAGCTGCTATGGGGTTTTATTCCTTTCTTCCATCTGCCTTTGATGTCCCATGAACTGCTGAGCAGGTTGTTGCTGGCATCTGTTATGAAGGGTATCTGACGACCATCTTCTTTATCTTTCTGTTTTTGCCTTGCAACCTGCTAAGTCACTTTCCAGAAGTTGGAAGGGTATCTCTGATGCCTTATTTTTTGCTATTGTGACTGATCTCTTAGCCTCTTTATTTAGCCAGCCAATATTCCTTTTTAGCCTGGTCCACCTTTTCTTTCACCTACTTTTTCCTACACTCCTTTCTTTTGTTAACTTCTTAGATTTCTGTATTCTTCCACCCAATTTCCTAATGTACCTTATTTCCATGCCTCATATCTGCTTTGTAGTCTTGAAACATGCTGTTTTAAGACACTGCCATTCTTCTTCAATTCCATCTATTTCCTGTCCTTCATGAGCTGCTAGATACTTGAGTGTTTCCTTGAAATCTTGTAGATTTGCTCCAGTCAACTTCCAGGTCTTCACTCTAGTCTATGTTGACCTTAGAGTCATCTCCGGCCACTGCCTGCAGCTGATTGTGGCCAGCACTAGTTTATCCTGTGGTCCAATTATTTCAATGGGGATGATGTTCATCTACAAAGACTTTTCCTTGTCTTGTATGTGAACATGGGACTATCTCTCTTGCTGAACCATCTTTTGGCTAGCCTCAAACCATTTGCCAGTCATAAGTCTAGAATGGCCTGCCTTTCTTTATTAATTACCTCACCCATATGGACCCAGGCAGTCCTCATATCCTGTTCTGTCCATCCCAGTATAAGAGTTCATGTCCCCCACTGTCAACATCAGCTCATGTTGTCCTGCTTTATCTAGTAGGTCTTGTTACTCCTGGCTAAATGCACTTTCTTCCTCACCATCCCAACCCTGTTGTGGGACACATGCTGAGATTAATAATACAGCCCTTATCTTTATATTAAAATCTGATTGCCATGAATCTATCACAAACTTTGATGACGTCCCTCTCTTCAGAAGACTGTCACTCTTTATAATTCTCACACTCTTTCTAGTCTATCCTTCTTTTCTAAATTTCTCCAAGACTTTAGGGTTTCTAATGCCATGACAGAAATGGACCACATTCCTAAGTCAAAGTATGATTAAAGATCATGAAATTAGTATTGTTTCAATCTTTGATGTTAGCCAGAAGGGCTTTTTGCAGCACCTGCAATGTGGCCAGTACTGACTCTGCAATTCATATGGAGTTACATGTATTGGTAACATATCTAAGTACGATTGTAATTTAGTTTTTATAAGACCCATTGCTCCTACTACTACTGGAACTGTTTGGGTATCCTTCTTCCACATTGCTCTCATTTCTCCCTCCATATCCTTGTATTTTATGACTTTGTGTCTCTATCTGTATGTAAGGCACTGTAGTCACTGGGTGTAGCAATTTCAATGTTCAATGCTACTTTTGTCTTCTTTTCATGGACTACTATAGCTGGTTTTCTCGCATCTATTTTTTTGAACTGTTGGTAATGGGTGATCCCATGTAATAGAAACTTCACCGTTCTCTATAATGCTTTGCGGCTCATGTTTCCAATGCTTCTCAGTTACTTCAATATTATAACGTTTGCACCATTCCCAATGCAACAGTCTTGCCTCGTTATTACTTCCATTAGTATATCACAACCAGCAAAAAGATGTATTTCCAATTTTGTTTTACAAAACCTTCATTTGTCTGTTCCTTCCACATGTTCAATGGGCTTTGTAAACCAACGTGTATGTAGTCAACTGTCTTGGGCTGCCAATATTAACCTTTCATCTTTGGTTTAAATTCACCCCTCCTTAACTGTTCCTGCATTTGAACATGATCAACATGAGGTTGCTCCAAGCGTTTTCTATATTTTCAACTATATTTATGCATTTTCCACATTTCTTGCCTTCTCATCTGATCCTTTACTTTATATTCCTTCTTTTGTTGTTTTAGCACATTCAGTTTCTGCCTGATTTTTATCTACTTCTGGTTTATTTCATTCCTGCTTAACACTGATATGCTTCTGCTACTCTAAGTAGGGAAGCCATCTTAGACTTATTCACCTCGTGTTTTAAAGGTTTCACTACATTTGGATCTTGTGAAGTCAGCAGATATGTATGCATCCTACGATTGCAGATCTATACATGTAATCAGTTTCAAGGAGGCCCACACCTCTTTCAGAATAGGGAATATATAATCTTAGTATACACTGATTTTTTTATAAATCATTTGACAGCCATAAAGCATCCTTCTTGCTTTCCTGTTCAACTGATCCAATACCTTTTGGGGCCAGTCAATCACTCCAAAACTGTAAGCTAGGACAGAAAGAGTAAATTGATTTATAGCTTGGACTTTGTTCCTAGATGTTACCACTGTTTTCAAAATTAATTTTAGTCTACTAAAATATTCCTTATTAAGTTTTATTTGCATTTGTTCATGTTTTATTGCTGATCCTTCATCAGTTTCCAAATATTTGTACACTTTCTCTTGCTCAAGTTCTTTTATATCACATTCCTGTCCCAGGCCAGTGTTTTCTTGGTGCTATGGCTTTCTTGCTTTAAAGATTACCTTTGCATATTATTAAGACCAAATGACATTCTTATATCATCTGAAAAAGTTTTGACCACTTGCAGTTGTGCTTTCAGTTCCTCATCTGATGAACTATACAGTTTTAAATCATCCACAAAAAGACAATGAGAAATCTTTACATTTTGTTGTTTTCTGGGAGCCAAACTGTAGTAATGACCTAATCTGCTAAGTAGACAGCTGAATAGGTTAAGGGCAAGACAAAAGTGCAGCAGTGACAGAGACTCACCCTGGAATATCCCCTTTCAAATTTGTATCCCTGGAATAATAATTTGTCCTTTATCATGGCTTAACTGCAAAGTGGTTTGCCACTGTTTCATGGTTGGTGTAATATAACTGATCAGTGTAAGAGTGTATCTTACACATTTTTAAGAATTCTTTTATTCATGAATGTGAGATGCTGTCAAATGTTTTATTTATTTATTTTTTGTAGTCTATCCATGCCATACTTAGTTTCTGCCCTTTTTTACAGTTCTCCATCATGACTTCATTTAACAGCAAATGATCCTTTGCTCCATATGACTTTCTTTTGTTGGCCTTTTGTTCTAGTGTCATGATTGAGTTTTCTTCTAAATTACTAGAAACTTATAGTTTATACATCATCAGATGGCAAGATACTGGTCTATAGTTTTTAGGATGTCTTGCAGTTTCACTGTTAAGGAGGAGTATTGTTTTTTCCTGTTGTTAACCAGGATGGTGTCTGTTCAGGGTGCGCATATAAATAGTTGTTGTTCATGGCTAAATCTTCATGTAAAAATATTAATACTTTTAGCCAGAAGTTGGGCACTGCACCTGGGCCTGGGGTTTTCCAGTTATGAGCTTTTCTTAACTTTGTTTCATTCTCTCTGGCTGTTACTTTATCTAATTTCATATCCTGTACATTTGAACTTCTTATTCTTTAATTTACTTCTTTTATCCATTCAGCATCTTTATGCTCCACAGAATCTTCATAGATATTTTTCCAAAATGAATCTATTTCTTCTCTTTTTTTAGTGGTGTTTCATTTACTTTTGCCTTGTTTCCCAATTTTCCATAAAACCTCTTTGGATCATCAATACATTGCTTATTTTCTACTTTCCCTTTATAGTTATCTGCATATCTGCTATGCTGATATTTTCAGTTTATTATTTGCAACAGTGCACAATAGATGCTGATCTGTTCTAATACTGCCCATTGCTTTTATCACGTCTATCTTTCAGAGTATTTCTGTTAATCTATTCCCTCTTCTATACTTTTCTTACAGTGAGGCTTCTTGTCTTAATTGCTTTATAGTTTGCTCTATTCAGTACTTCCATGATAGCATTTGATCTCTCCCCTTCTTTTTCCTTTCTGTCCTGTGTTTTTGTAGTAAGACTTTCTGTTATTAATTTGGCTGCACAGTAATATATCCTGTTTACTTCTGTTATATCACATGCATTTCTATGAACAGTCCTAATTTCTGTGTTCATGTGAGTTATCAAACTTCTAAATTTTTGTGTTTTATTGACTTTCTGTGTTCTATTTCTTTCATTGATCTTAATATGTCTGTCCATCTCTATTAAACCAATGGACTCTTCTCTTAGATCATTTTCTTCTAAACTGAGGGCACATTATTTGTTCTCCATTTCCTACTGGCATTCTACAGAAAGTTCCAGAGCATCTTCATGTGCCACATTCTCTTCAATTTCATCCTGTGTCATCTGTTCCTCTTTCATATGGAAACTCACTGGCCTATCATACCACAACATTGACTGCATCAGAGTTGCCACAGTTTCCTGTTCCTTTGCGGGATGTGGATTTACCTTAACCCCAGGCAGAAAGGTTGAAAACCTGTGGGAGAAGCTATACAATTTCCAAGTTTTAACCTCTCTTGATTAATTTAGTCTTGTAGTGTAAGTTTAATCAGAGCCTCATTAAAAAGAAATATGTGTTTCCCCCACAAAGTATTAAAGGATCCTTCCATGGAGGACTGTGAGAGTAGGCCTGTGAAAGTCATATGGTCATTGTTCTAGATGAACCAAACATATCAGGACTATTTTATGAGTCTCTCATTAAGGCAGGCCTTTAAGTTATTCTATTTTAAGCATGAAGCTGTAATACCATCATCAGTGTTACTCATGTTAATCACGATTCCAATATAAATTGAAAATGGGATGGAATTTCTGGCAGTAATGTTTAGAGAAAAACAGAGCAGTTTCCAACATCTTGTGAGTTTGTCCATATCTGGGGAAGAGATTACCAACAACAGAATATTGTAATTGATAAGGTCAGGAGAAACCAATGTTTACGGCATGCATTTGTGAATGAGGAATAATGTGTAAAGGGGATTTCTCCTTTCATTGCACTGTAGTGTAGTGTCAGTAAGCTCACACCAGAATAAAAGATAGTTAACATTTTAAGCAGTGATGCAGTTCTATAAGAAGAAACAGAATTAGTGGGTCTATATTATTTCAGCAAAAATTCAGTTTAGTGAACAGCATTTTCGGTTCACTTACATCAAACATGTAATTCATCGAACTGTTCATACTGAGATCGCAGTACAGTGAGGATCAAAAAATTTGCCCTTTCCCCACTGTAGTGTGATCTCAGAGTTGGTATATATAAATAGTGGGTGGTGTGTGGGGCCCAGTCCCCCCAAGAGTGGATTGCGATGAATGACATTTCCAGGGAAATGGTGTTCACTGAACTGTCACTTCGCTGAAGTGAGATAGACCCGAATTAATATCTACAGCAGTATTACCATTCCGATGTCAATGGCTAATATATCTTTTTGCCTCAAATAGAAAATTATGTCTGAGACTAAGAAGACAGCACTTTACAGGTGTGCATTGCTAATTTCTGAGGAGGTGAATGCACAAAGTCCATGGCTAATTACTGCTTCATCAAGCATTTAACAGTGCTGGTAGCCAAAGTATAGGATCCCACAGTTAAAGACAGGCATAGCAATAAATGGAGAGGAAGCAATGGGTGGTGACATGGCTGGAGCAGCACTGCAGTAAGGTGTCTGACTGACATGATGGACAAAACAGTGAACACAGACTAGCTTGGCCAAATCAGTGCCCACTCATGAATGCAATCTAACACTGCATAGCTGCATCTTGTGTTCCTCCAACAGAGAAGCTATCAAGATAGGCCACTGGAGTATGCTCAGCAATGTGCCAGCCCTGTTCATCATATAACTGTGAAGAAAGTGGGGGTACATATGAAAAACAGGAAAGGAGAAAGCAGCAGGAAACACACAAGTGTACCTGTAAGGTATGAAAGGTGGAGGAATAAAGGATAATTACTTATTGCAGGCAAGGAGTCTCTTTTGTAAATTTTACAAAAGAAGTGAAGGTTGTGAAGGTAGCAAAGGATGGCTGTCAATGGGATAGAAAGACAGAGAATGAGAGAAAGAGAGAGATAGGGGACAAATTACAACAAGTCAGACTCAGACAGAGGAGGTATACACCCAAAGTGTGAGAAGGAAAGTGGACAGACAATGATATACAGAAGGTGGACAGATGTTAATGTGGAAGGTTGGAGAACAAACAATGAATGGGGAATGGCACATACTAGATGAGGATTCTGTATGGTGCAGGCATAAACAGATGTCAGGCTGGTCCAGAAGGCAATAAATGTAGGCATCATTCACCTTGGTGGCCAATATTAGAGGCAGGCTGCCATGCAACTCCACAGGCCATGCAAGAAGGCCCCCCCACATTTCCAAGAATAGCATCCAATTCCTGGCATCTCAGCAGTCGCTAGCCTCTGCAACTTCTGCCTGGAGACCGTTCCTGGCCACATTCAGAACAGCCTTGCCCCATCGTGAAATGAGAACACAGAGGGTATCATTAATGACCCATTCAGGTCATTCCTAGCAGGAGGACATCATTCCTCTCCTGAGAGGCAGAATGGTGGCCACAGCACTACCACCATTACTAATTGTAGCCCAAGGTAATCGTGACATCACCTCATCCTTTTCTGCAACTGGACCAGCAGAAGGATGAAGCAGTGGTGAAAAATGATGGAACATGTATGAGATAGGTGCTTCCTATCATATTCCACCCTGTGCAACTCCCAACCATATTCAACTGTCACTCTTCTGCTTCTGGAAAACAATGTATGTATTCCTGAGTATGCATGTAGAACAGTTAAGATAATGGAAGTCAATGCTACAGAAAAAAATGCTTACAGTATATTTTCCTAAATCTCTGCCTCCAACTCACAAAGCAGGTCAAGATGGGTGCTACTTCAAATTACTGTACAAATATTTTTTCTGCTCAGCACAACAGAATGGGTTATGCAAGTAGCATCACTCACCATACTAGTGTGTTCATACCAGGCATTCACCTTCCATAGTGGTCATTATACTCACCCAATAGATGCTTCATATAGTTCCTGTGTGAGAAGAACAGGAAGCTGTCCCTGGTACACCATTCTACAGCCCTGCATTCCTGAGTAACCAAGGAAGCCATGGGTATTTACTGAAGTCCACTAGAGCAGCAAGATGATAATTCTATGCATATGGATGCACATTCATGAGTCACTGGCCACAAAATGTAGTGGTGTACTGTGGCACTAGTGCATGGTTGTATCACTTCACAATGGCACAAGACAATATAATAGTGCTGCTTCATGGTAGTATGAGCAGGATCATATAGTATGTATGCAGTGCCAGTGGTGCAACAGGTAACACATTAATCTTTGATGCTGAAGACTGTGGGTACTATTCCCACACCAGGTAGATGGATTGCTATCACTAGAGTAAAGCATAAGTGGGAGCGCTGCACTCCTGAGTGTGTCATCCTTTGGATGAGACATTAAACAGAGACCCCATCTGCTTGAGTTGGTTGTAGCTCAGGAGGATGTAAAAGATCCCGCACCACCTATCAAAATGAGTAGGGAAAGTTTCCTGATGGCCTGGCCAAATTTCCCCCTAGATGTATAAATACCTTCTCTAGTCTCACCTGAAAAGAGACTACTAGCTTAGTGGGACTGACCCAATCAACAAAGGATAAATAAAATATAAAATAATGTATGAGTATACTGGTCACAACTTTGCAGTCACCATAATTTGCATGACTAGTGGCAACATGTTTGGACAGTACTTTGTGCACCTGTAGTGAATCAAAGGCAGCCATGCAAAACATCTTCTTTAGCATACCCACTGTACTAAAGGACTTGGTAGTTAAATGTGAAATAAAAAAAAAAGTCCAAAGGGAGCATCAGACCACCATATTGTAATAGACAGTGTTAAAACATACAATACACACACACACACACACACACACACACACACACACACACACACACACACACACACACACACACTTTTAAGTTTCAAGTGTATCTTCTTCAGAAAATTAAAAAAGACATCTGCTCATTTATAAATGTTAATGTTCCCATGATAAATTCAGCAAATCACAGTGGAGCATCAGTTATGCAGAAAATACAAGACACTGAAGCCATATGATAACAGTTAATATTAAATTATAGTTTCTAATGTTTCTCTTTCAAAATTGGCTAAGTACTTGCTGACCTATCATCTTCAGCCCCCACCCTTTTCCCTTTTTACATGGAGTTGCTGAAAAACGTAGTCCTGCTTCGAAATCTGCATGTAAATATGTAATCAATTTTATTCCATTACCTCTGTTTCTTAAGCAGTATCTCCTTCCATATATCTCAGTCTCTAATCACAAGAAATCTGGACAATTCAAAAATAATGGGGGGGTCAAAGGCCCCAAATCAGGGACAGATTTTAATTACTGCTCTTATAAACTTAGAAAGCTGATAGAAAAACAGGCTTTGCTTTAGCATACATTTTCTGAAGTATATGAAGTCTGAAACTCAAATATAAACGTCATTATCTAGTGATTTCAATCCTCACTGATTTGCCAGAAAACCACAAATTTTATATGGTACAGATGAAAAAATATGAAGCAAAAATCAACATCCTGTGAAAATATGGACAGTTGAGAGGAGAGGTATGTCTCCTCTAATTCTCTGAGTCAATTTTTGTATAACTCTAAACACAAATGTGTGCCTATAATTTGTGTCTAAGACATGTTTAGCTAATACATTAGTTCAAAAATATCTATGCATATACAAATAATGCCAAGAAATTCTTTCTTTAAGACATCTATTTGTCATTGAATCAGTCATTGCTTGCAGATTTTTATAATTTATGTGAACAACAAATTTGTCCTTTTTTAAATTTAATCATTAAAATTACAATTTGTCAAAGAACTGGTAGAGCTTTATTTTAGTTGCATTGTCACTTATGAAATGTCAGCACAATTTATACACCACTTAGAATGGTACAGCTATAAAAAAAGGATTTTCAGTAAAGATTCTCTAGACCTGGAGCTTCACAGTTAAGGAAGCAGTCCTGCCTGGTATAATACATCAGCATGAACAATAAACCCTGTGGTGGGTGTCAGTGACACTGAGGCCGATGTCATTCTATATGTGCAAGTGGGAAACCATGACACTGGTATGACGGTGTACTATCTTCCTGTGGCTGTTGTGTGTGTGTGTGGGGAGGGGGGGGGGGTTGGTAGGCAAATCATGTACAATGGAAACAATGATAAGGATATGCTGCAAGTAATATGGTGTTCCAGGGCCCTATATTAAGGCATGAATGCAGTATGTAAATGGGAAAAGGCTGTGCACAGCATAAAATGCAGCTAATAATCAGGTACACAAAGGGCAGAAAGCAGTAGTACATACATGGGGAGTTAGTGCACTCATTAGGATTAACGCACATTATGATCTGTCAGGATGGATGCACGCAGTTCTGTACCTTCCTTAATAAAAGCAGTAGTACATACATGGGAGTTAGTGCACTCATTAGGATTAACGCACATTATGATCTGTCAGGATGGATGCACGCAGTTCTGTACCTTCCTTAATAAAGTCCACATCAAGACTGGACACTGCAAGACAACACAGCAGTCACCACCAATGGTCATGTTGTGGCAGCTTGACCTCACCATTGGATTATGTGATCCATAACTCTTCACAGTCGCACTGACTTCCATGTTCACCTCACATGACCATATCCCATTTCATAGTGTAGCCCTCGCCTATCACTGTGCTACCCACTTGTGCAAGTGATGATGATGATTTGGCACTGTCGATCCTATAACCCGTGGGAGGATGGTGATGTCTGCAGCACAGCATGGCAAGTCCATGCAATGCCCTGCATATCACATTTTTGATCAAAAATGCATTATTTTATTCTTTGTTGTCCCTATCACCACCCCAAGGCTCCATACTTGGACCGCTCCTTTTCAACATTTTTACCAACAACCTACATTCATCCTGCAGTCTCTCATCTGTAATACAATATGCCGATGACTCTTCTCTCTTATCTATCTCCAATATTATCTCTAAACTACACACACTAACACATAATTCCTTTCTCTCTGTTGAAAAATGGAGCAGAAATAATAAACTAATCCTTAACCCGAAGAAAACTCAACTCCTGCTCTTCCTACCTCAGACACTCTCTCACCTTAAATCCAACTTTTCTCTTTCCTCCCTGGATGGTATCACTATCTCCCCTGCCTCACACACCAAACTCCTAATAATTGATGACTGACTAAAATTTGACTTGCACATACAACAGGCCATCAAAAAAAAACACCAAAACATGGACTACTTTATAGAAACAAAAAATTCCTCACTACTGACATTAAACACACTCTTGCGCAGGCATTTCTCCTACCTAGACTTCTATACGCTTCCCCCATCCTTACCAATATCCAAACTACCTCAATACAGAAACTGGAACAAACATAGAACAAAATTGCCAGATTTATTCTAAACCAACCACTATTGCCGCATCACTGCCTCTCACTAAACAAACTTCAGTGGCTGGAATATCTGCACCTTGTCCTGCAATCGCCTTTCCACACTACCTTTTCCATACTCAACAACCCCTGTGCCTGCCCTGATCTTGCCTCCCATGTTATACTCTACTCTCCCCCCAGCCTCTCCGGAGTGCTGATCAGCATCGTCTCTCAGTTTATAAACCCAAAAGGAATATTGGCAAACTACATTACAAACACTCTGTCTCACTAAATTGAAACAAACTCCCTCTCCATATTAGATCCAACCTTTCCTTTCCCTGTATTAAAAAGGAGCTTAAATCCCAGCTACTAAACTTGAAATTATGCCATTGCCTTGACCACATATAGTCTTAGTCTGTCCTACTGCATAGCCTGTTGCATCTCCTAACTTTCGTTCTGTTAGTAACTTCTGCTTAAACTAACCTCCTAAACTCTCAGCTCTACTACTACAGCCCTACTATAGTCCCCTCCTTTCTCTCCCCTCCCATTCTCCACACTATTTGACTCCCCCCACTTCCTATCAATGTCTGTACATTTTCATTCTTTTGAACAATTGTCTTTTTGTTTTTACTTTTATATGTAGAAAATTTAGACCACTGCTATCAGTGCAACCCTTAATGTGCATAATTTTTTCTTTTGTTTTTCTCTTTATAATTAATTTCGTATTTGCATTGTTATTTTTAATAGTTTTTGTCCTCTATGTTTATCTTTGCTTATGTTTGCTGGGGCTCCTTCCCCTTGGGTCTCCACTGAAAATGGGTTGCTTACTATCAGTGCAATGCGAATAGTTAATAACCTTTTCTTTTTTACAGTTATTTTGTATTGTGATTGTTATTTAATATTTGTATATTGTCACTTTATCTTTATTTATGTTTGCTGGGGCTTTTCCCCTATGGTCTCCACTGAAAATGGGTTTGTTTGCAAACTCTGTTGGACTAACCTGGTTAACAAATGTGAAATAAATAAATAAATCATGGCCCAAGTGCTGCCCCATTTGTAAATGCTGCAATATACAGTTCCTGCTTCTGTCTTTGCTGTGGTATTGCTGCAGAATTTCCAGCATGTTCTTCTACTGCTACTATGACTGGTAAGGAATGCCCACCCAAGATGCTCACCTACTGCTCCAACTGTCTGTGCAATACCTTGGTTTGCAGTATGGCACTCAGAACAAATTTCTTGCTGCTGATGTCTGGAATGTACTACAGTGCTTCAAATCATGGGTCAAGACAATCAAAGCATTCTTTCAATAAGCAGAACACATGCTCCTTTATATTTCACATTTTGGTATGGGCTGCATTTTTAGGCCATTTCCTGATGCTGTCATGAGACAGATATAGTAATGTTAAGGTGGCAGTAAGGAAAGTGATGCTGTCATGAGACAGATATAGTAATGTTAAGGAGACAGTAAGGAAAGTGATGCTGTCATGAGACGGACATAGTAATGTTAAGGAGGCAGTAAGGAAAGTGATGCTGTCATGACACAGATATAGTAATGTTAAGGAGGCAGTAAGGAAAGTGATGCTGTCATGAGACAGACATAGTAATGTTAAGGAGGCAGTAAGGAAAGTGATGCTGTCATGAGACAGATATAGTAATGTTAAGGAGGCAGTAACAAAAGTGATGCTCTCATGAGACAGATATAGTAATGTTAAGGAGGCAGTAAGGAAAGTGATGCTGTCATGAGACGGATATAGTAATGTTAAGGAGGTAGTAAGGAAAGTGATGCTGTCATGAGACGGATATAGTAATGTTAAGGAGGCAGTAAGGAAAGTGATGCTGTCATGAGACGGATATAGTAATGTTAAGGAGGCAGTAAGGAAAGTGATGCTGTCATGAGACGGATATAGTAATGTTAAGGAGGCAGTAAGGAAAGTGATGCTGTCATGAGACGGATATAGTAATGTTAAGGAGGCAGTAAGGAAAGTGATGCTGTCATGAGACAGATATAGTAATGTTAAGGAGACAGTAAAGAAAGTGATGCTGTCATGAGACGGATATAGTAATGTTAAGGAGGCAGTAAGGAAAGTGATGCTGTCATGAGACAGATATAGTAATGTTAAGGCGGCAGTAAGGAAAGTGATGCTGTCATGAGACGGATATAGTAATGTTAAGGAGGCAGTAAAGAAAGTGATGCTTTCATGAGACAGATATAGTAATGTTAAGGAGGCAGTAAGGAAAGTGATGCTGTCATGAGACGGACATAGTAATGTTAAGGAGGCAGTAAGGAAAGTGATGCTGTCATGAGACGGATATAGTAATGTTAAGGAGGCAGTAAGGAAAGTGATGCTGTCATGAGACGGACATAGTAATGTTAAGGAGGCAGTAAGGAAAGTGATGCTGTCATGAGATGGATATAGTAATGTTAAGGAGGCAGTAAAGAAAGTGATGCTGTCATGAGACGGATATAGTAATGTTAAGGAGGCAGTAAGGAAAGTGATGCTGTCATGAGACGGGCATAGTGATGTTAAGGAGGCAGTAAGGAAAGTGATGCTGTCATGAGACAGATATAGTAATGTTAAGGAGGCAGTAAGAAAAGTGATGCTCTCATGAGACAGGTATAGCAATGTTAAGGAGGCAGTAAGGAAAGTGATGCTGTCATGAGACGGATATAATAATGTTAAAGAGGCAGTAAGGAAAGTGATGCTGTCATGAGACGGATATAGTAATGTTAAGGAGGCAGTAAGGAAAGTGATGCTGTCATGAGACGGATATAGTAATGTTAAGGAGGCAGTAAGGAAAGTGATGCTGTCATGAGACGGATATAGTAATGTTAAGGAGGCAGTAAGGAAAGTGATGCTGTCATGAGACAGATATAGTAATGTTAAGGAGGTAGTAAGGAAAGTGATGCTGTCATGAGACGGATATAGTAATGTTAAGGAGGCAGTAAGGAAAGTGATGCTGTCATGAAACAGATATAGTAATGTTAAGGAGGCAGTAAGGAAAGTGATGCTGTCATGAGACGGATATAGTAATGTTAAGGAGGTAGTAAGGAAAGTGATGCTGTCATGAGACGGACATAGTAATGTTAAGGAGGCAGTAAGGAAAGTGATGCTGTCATGAGACGGATATAGTAATGTTAAGGAGGTAGTAAGGAAAGTGATGCTGTCATGAGACGGATATAGTAATGTTAAGGAGGCAGTAAGGAAAGTGATGCTGTCATGAGATTGATATAGTAATGTTAAGGAAGTAGTAAGGAAAGTGATGCTGTCATGAGACGGATATAGTAATGTTAAGGAGGCAGTAAGGAAAGTGATGCTGTCATGAGACAGATATAGTAATGTTAAGGAGGCAGTAAGGAAAGTGATGCTGTCATGAGATGGATATAGTAATGTTAAGGAGGCAGTAAGGAAAGTGATGCTGTCATGAGACGGATATAGTAATGTTAAGGGGGCAGTAAGGAAAGTGATGCTGTCATGAAACAGATATAGTAATGTTAAAGGGGCAGTAAGGAAAGTGATGCTGTCATGAAACAGATATAGTAATGTTAAGGAGGCAGTAAGGAAAGTGATGCTGTCATGAGACGGATATAGTAATGTTAAGGAGGCAGTAAGGAAAGTGATGCTGTCATGACACAGATATAGTAATGTTAAGGAGGCAGTAAGGAAAGTGATGCTGTCATGAGATGGACATAGTAATGTTAAGGAGGCAGTAAGGAAAGTGATGCTGTCATGAGACAGATATAGTAATGTTAAGGAGGCAGTAAGAAAAGTGATGCTCTCATGAGACAGATATAGTAATGTTAAAGAGGCAGTAAGGAAAGTGATGCTATCATGAGACGGATATAGTAATGTTAAGGAGGCAGTAAGGAAAGTGATGCTGTCATGAGACGGATATAGTAATGTTAAGGAGGCAGTAAGGAAAGTGATGCTGTCATGAGACGGATATAGTAATGTTAAGAGGCAGTAAGGAAAGTGATGCTGTCATGAGACGGATATAGTAATGTTAAGGAGGCAGTAAGGAAAGTGATGCTGTCATGAGACAGATATAGTAATGTTAAGGAGGCAGTAAGGAAAGTGATGCTGTCATGAGACAGATATAGTAATGTTAAGGAGACAGTAAAGAAAGTGATGCTGTCAAGAGACGGATATAGTAATGTTAAGGAGGCAGTAAAGAAAGTGATGCTGTCATGAGACGGATATAGTAATGTTAAGGAGGCAATAAGGAAAGTGATGCTGTCATAAGACAGATATAGTAATGTTAAGGAGGCAGTAAAGAAAGTGATACTGTCATGAGACGGATATAGTAATGTTAAGGAGGCAGTAAGGAAAGTGATGCTGTTATGAGACGGACATAGTAATGTTAAGGAGGCAGTACGGAAAGTGATGCTGTCATGAGACGGATATAGTAATGTTAAGGAGGCAGTAAGGAAAGTGATGCTGTCATGAGATGGATATAGTAATGTTAAGGAGGCAGTAAAGAAAGTGATGCTGTCATGAGACGGATATAGTAATGTTAAGGAGGCAGTAAGGAAAGTGATGCTGTCATGAGACGGACATAGTAATGTTAAGGAGGCAGTAAGGAAAGTGATGCTGTCATGAGACAGATATAGTAATGTTAAGGAGGCAGTAAAGAAAGTGATGCTGTCATGAGACAGATATAGTAATGTTAAGGAGGCAGTAAGGAAAGTGATGCTGTCATGAGATGGATATAGTAATGTTAAGGAGGCAATAAGGAAAGTGATTCTGCCATGAGACCATTTCCTATATAGTTTGGGGATTGTGCAAGGCTCTATGATGTATCCAGCAACAAAATATTATATGCAGCTGCTGTCTGCTTTTATGGTAACAGTGCGCATGGACCTGTTTATCTAGCATGTGCATGCACCAATGAGCCAGATGACTCTGTGGGAAATCTCCATGCAGGAACCTTTGGTATAGATTGAATAATGCTCTATTCATTAACATACCACTTGTCAGGGAATGGAAGCCCTGTTAATGTCTGGTAACTTTCTGGACTCAGTGAAGTCTTGATGGCAATGTGGGTATAAACTATGACTACTAGGACTATGGACAAATGGACTATGCCATAAAATGCCTGCAGGTGTTGGCTCTTTCCTCCACAGTTCCATATTCTGTAGTGTAAAAAAAGAAACTGATTTAGAATTTGTGAGGCTGAAACCTTTGTTATCCCTCATTTGTCCATATTTGGCTACTGAAATGTCACTGTAAGCAAGACAACTAGGGCTGCACATGCTTTAGTATTCACAGGAATGAGCACACCATGCCCCCCCATTCCATTTGTGGGTGATAAAGTTTACCTAAGTCTCTTCCAGTCTGCCTGTTCACACAGAAATGGTCCACAGTCTGCCTGTCTGTGAGCTGGTGCTACTGCAAATGCTCTGTCCCTCTCCCATGCATATTTTTGCTACCTGTGCTAATCTGAGCTGTGTAATGTGCTAGTTGTCTATGAATCCCAGTTTATACCTTTAAATATTTTTCTAAACTCCTACACTTTCATGAGACACATGGAAGTTCATCAGATTTAGCTTCATTTGAACTGCCAAGCTTTAGAGTCACTTTTACACAAAGAGGTCTTCCAGTTTATAACCAGTTTTGTTCAGCTTGTTATATTAATTTAAAACAGCTGCATTTCAGGCAGTAACAAAGCAAGGGTGGGGCAAGAGGGGCAATTGCCCCTGGGTACAAAGTGTTCAGGGGATGTGATCAGCATATCCTGATCACTTTTTAATGCATACTGACTTTTAAAATCTGTATTGCATTTGTCATTATTCCTGGGCACTGCAGCACTCCCTGTGTGGTCTAAACTGTAGCAAACTGCTTGCTAAATTTGAAATAATTTATTTATTTATTTATTTATTTTTAATTAAAACCCAAGCACTATAGTGCTCCATGTAGAGTATAAACTGTAGCAAACTGCTTGCTACATTTGAAATAATTTATTTATTTATTTATTTTTAATTAAAACCCAAGCACTATAGTGCTCCATGTAGAGTATAAACTGTAGCAACTGCTTGCTGCTTGTAGCAACAAAAGTGAGAGGAAGGAGTGGCATGGTGTGAAGACAAGACCAGATTGATTGTTGCCCAGGTGCCTGATCTTGGACCTTTTTTTTTTCTTTTTGCCGAGTGGATGGGGCATTAGTTCATTGCAGTCGTACAAAGCACTGGTAGAGCCAGCTATGCCGCTGATTTCAACTGCACAAACTGCATCAGATTTACTAATTTTTAAGAACTGAAGAAGACAGGTACACTTTATATGCTTATTAAGCCCTTTAGTTTAAAGTGTTAAGAGTTCATCTTCTGCATATTATGATAATTATAATAAGGGCAGACATCAATATATTTATAGGGGTTGCTTACCTAAGAAATGATTTGTAGGAATATCTAAAAGATGTGCACTTGGATATGATCTGGAGAACTCCTTTACCCTTTTTTATTCCCATGCTCTTGAAATAAAGTTAAAAAAATGTATTGGCTTGTATTTTTTACTCTTGTTAGTTATAGTTAATCAGAGTGTAAAAGCTGAAACGAGAAAAGAATAAGAAACAGAAACTACAATATATTGTGTAAACGAATCATGAGTGCTTTGCTTTTTTTTCTGCAAATGAATGGAATGATAATTGCACAAACTTTAGGTATAAGCCATTTAAAAACACCACTGCCTTATACTAGCAACAATACCCAACATAAAAAGCAGAAAAATTAAAAGGAAAGGTTAGGGAAGCCATAGAGGGGAAAGAATGGGAAGCGAATGTAGAAGAGACACACACAGGGCAACATCTCAAACTTATGATGAGATAAAAAAACAGATGTCAAGGCAATGCAAAAAGGGAAAGAGTGCGGGATGTGAGGCAGAGATTCAGACATTATTTTTAATGTGTAATGTGTTCAGGAAAGGTAGAAGGATGGGACAGAGAGGAGAAAGTCCTGAGGGGAAATTTAGATAGTGGGTTATTCTGGAGGCTAAGGGCAAGATAATGGGACAGTGAAGGTAGCGTTAAGTTGAAAAGTAGAGAGGGTAGTTATTCCACATCTGGCTAGCAGCTATGGAATAACTACCCTCATGCTGTCTCTACCTATCTGGCTAGCAGTTATATAGAGGTAGAATAGAAGGGGCAGTGGAAGCCACCAATGAATGTTTTTGGGGGGGGGGGCAACATTTGCAATTCATTAGTCTTCTATATATTTAGTTCAAAGTAATACTCCAATAGTTTTATAGCAACTCAGTTTTGCAATGATTTTTAATGTATAACATATATGTTAATATAACATGCTGTCTAATTTTGGTTGCCCATTAAGGTTAAATATACATGTGAATGACCTACATAATTTACTTATTAACTACTTATTAACTACATGAGGTGAAGCTATATCAAGCAGCTGCTTATAGAAATGAAATCCATTTTAAACTCAATGAAATTCCTGATTGTACTCCCTAGAAATGACTGCTAAGTTATATCCTTCGGGGGAGGTATGTCTGTCTGTACAGCCATCTAACAGGGTTGTCTTTGGTGTTTTAATTTCTTTCTACACATACACACACATACATATATATTTTATTATTTTATATTTTATATCCATCCATCCACAACCCCTTCTTCCTATTTTTGCCCATGGGGTTGGGGTGTCACTTTAACATTGACAATCATCTACAGCCAAGGTTTACACCACCGGGTGGTTATACAGGCATATATTTAATATATATATATATATGTGTGTGTGTGTGTGTGTGTGTGTGTGTGTGTGTGTGTGTGTGTGTGTGTGTGTATCTGTATAGATAGATAGTCTACTACAACTCCTCACGTGCTAGTTGCTTGCAACACACCTGCTCGTCACTATATGCTTGAAAGGCAAGTGCCCGACCTCCCACTAGCCTGATCATCCACAAATAATTAGCCCTCCCGGCACCCAACCCTGTAAAACTGTACAGCCTATCCAGATCCCTAACTGTAACCCAAAAATTCAGCTCCTAAATTAAGTCCTCACTCACTAAACCTAAAAGTCCAACCCCCTTTCTAAGCCTACATTCTCTCTGATTACTCCCTAACCCTAAAACTCTACTCCTCCTCTCCCTTAAACCTAAGACCCCCTTCCCGCTACCTAAACCTAAAAGTTCCCTCCTGCTCCTTAAACCTAAAACTCCCTTCTCACTCTGTAACCCTAAAACTACCCTACCCTAATCTAAACTCCCACCCTTCCTGCTCCATAGCTGGTTACCAGAACTCATATTTGAATTCAAGCATGAGCATCTGCCAACATAAGCTATACTGTGCTTGAATCCTTTGCTTCAAAACGGTGGTCTTAAAGTGCTTGGGACACCACTGCAGACCCATATAGAGAGAGAGAAAGAAAGATAGATGGGTAGACAGACAGATAGATATAGATATAGATATTTAGTTATTTATTTTTTGATTTTTTTGAGAAAGGTGGACAGTAGTACAAGTTCATTTTTAGCCTGAAACTGTTTACAATATGTCAGAACATAAAAAAAAGCTGAAAATAAATATAGAATATTTAGGAACTACTCCTGACATTGTCTATGTAGCTGAGTAGCTCTCAGGCATCTTTAAATCCACAATGAAGTACTATGAAACTGAACTTTTTTCTTTGAGTGAGTGTCATTATACCATTCTTCAAAGACATGACCCCTACTGATGACCACATCAATGGCAACCCCATAAGCACACAACCTGTGGTGAGAGACCTGGGCACCCAGGTTGCTAACAACCTCACATTTGATCATCATGTAGCGGCAGTGGTCAGAAATGCCTTTTACTTGGTTCATCTCATAAGTAAAGGGATTGCATCCAGAAAAAAGGAGGTTATTACCTCTATATACTCCTCCATCATTAGACCAATTATTGAGTATAACACCCCGTTTGGAATGTACCTCTCCAAACATCTGCACCAACTGGAAAGGCCACTGAAATACCTCACAAAGAGAATCCATGGCCTGTAACACCTGTCATATGCAGACAGGCTCAAATCACTATCACTCTACTCGATATCATTCAGATTGCTCAGAGGTGACCTCTGTCTTGTTTATTAGTCAATCTCAGACCCTGCCCTACTAGAGATGCTCCATATCCATAAGTCTAACTCCTCACACACCACCTGCTCAAAAGGCTTGAACCTAATATGTGACATTAACAAAACCTGCTGGAGAGACAGGTTTGTCTCCCAGAGGCTGCTCCATCTCTGGAATAGACTTCCTATACACATCAAACAGAACACCTCACTGACCCTCTTCAGGTGCAACCTTGATGAGTGGATGCAAAACCACAAATTTGTCACAGGTGTTTCACTTGTTTCCCTCACTGACAGGAGTGACAGGTGGTGAATGAGGTTTCTTTTTGGGGATAAACTCTTGGCTAGGCTTGTAAGGGCCCCAAGGCCATTAGCCTAGTGACCTCCTATGATCCTATGAGCCTATAAGTGTGGGACTGTTTGTTGGACTCATTTAGTGTTTGGTGCCCTCTAATGGTCTTACAATGCTGCAATCTGATGTTCACTTTTGAGTGCAGCTTGATTTAAATGGAGCTTATTATTAAAATACTTTGTGCTTGCCTTTAAAGGTTGGAATATACTGCCTATAACTAAAGTTTAAGAGTAATATTACTAATAGAATGCATATATATTTTTAAAGAATACCATGCTAGTTACTGAAGAGGTATTGCAAATTGATGTAATGTGGCTACAGCACCTTGGGAATATATTTGAGAAGACAACCATTCCCATTTACTTTTTTACTCTCAGTGAGAAGAGTGATAGTTGTACACACACATCAGGAGACTAAAATGGAACTTAGGTCCTATTCTCAAACATTTTTATCCACAACAATTTAATTTATAGGAATAAATCCTCATTTGATTTTGTTACTGCGGTGGTGGTGCTGCGGTAGTGCTGTCGCCTCGTAGCAAGACGTCCCGTTCCATTCTCAGCTAGAGCGTCTTCTGTGTGGAGGAATACCTGAATAGGGCGTGCCTTCGTTGAAGGTTGTGCGTCAGAGCTGGTAACCCGGTAAGTAAAAATCCACTACCAATCATTAGCGGACCGGAGTTCCGCTGTGGCGACCCCTAACTGGGAAAAGCCGAAAGACACAAACAAACAAACTTCCTCATTTGATTTTATCCTGTTTACTTCCAACGCTAACCAAACCTGTCCTGATTCCTCACTTTTCACTTCAGACTCTTTTAATTTAGTTTCTTGAATTATTAACATCTGCATGTCCCAAACTCAAGAACTGCATGTTATTAAATCCCAGTATTAGCTTAACACTGTTCTTTTCTGAAAGTATATTATGTTCTCACATCCAACAATGACAAGGAAAAAAAACTCAGACTTTAACACAATAAACAATAACAGAACCAAGTTAGCAATGAAAAAAAAAAATAGTAGGAATGCTCATTTCATGTCTGATGCAGTCCAAAATGCAGCCATATCGACACTGTCAGAGATATCACTTAAGAATAGTTTACATTGATATGGGAATTATAAATAAGACATTTGATAGTTTAGAAGTATGGGGCATAAATATGGCTTAAAGATGGCTGTTCCATATATAATGAGATACCACGGATAGAAATAGAAGAGTGGTTGAGAAGGAGGTGGTGTATTACATACAGGGAAGAATGTCATTCTATGCTCTGCCCATTTCAAATACTTTTGGTTGGCTTGCAACACACAGTCTTACTTGGATAATATCCAATGCATTATTTTTTTTATTTATAGTTTGTATTTTTATTATTATTAATGTTTTTGTTTTGAAGTAATTTATTTTTGTTTACCAGTATCTTTTCCACATAGTGGTGGATCAAGTTTACCTTGGGCCCCAGGCTGCTTTCCATCAATGCCACCCCCCCCCCCACACACACACACACATGCATTTTTGGGACCATGAGTAAATGTATGTGTTATTTTGGATCCACTGTCCTGATTGTTTTAATTATCTTCCTTATTTAATACAGCAACATTTATAAAAGTATATTTTAAATTTATAGTTTTGAAAATATTTTCCAGTAATTAGTGAAACAAAATGTATGAATTGATAATTATAACAGTACCCACTTCAGAATATTTTAACAATAGAAATGCACTAAATCTCATGCCATTATAATCCAGCAATATCTTTTCTCATTAAGTATGTCTACTTTATTGACTGTAGACACACGTTTGATTTTGATAAAAATGGCCACATTTATGCAAAAGCACACTAGTCCTTCAAAGATAGACAATGACTTTTTAGTTTCATCAACTCAGCAGGGTTTGTCATTTTTATCAACATACATCTCCCAAACACA
The DNA here is from genome assembly GCF_019279795.1 of Protopterus annectens. Lineage (NCBI taxonomy): Eukaryota > Metazoa > Chordata > Ceratodontiformes > Protopteridae > Protopterus > Protopterus annectens. Next base: position 32,456,487 of record NC_056744.1, on the reverse strand, counting down.
GCAATTATAGCTACATTGTTGACTACATTCTTCTAACACACCTGAGTAAAAAATAACAATAATAATGACCAAATTCACAAATTTCAAATGTCTTTTATGCAAACACACAGTAGCCACTAATCCAAGTTAATTTACACACACACACACACACACACACACACACACACACACACACACACACACACACACACACACACACACGCACACTAGTCCTGAAAAGCCATATTAAAGACTATGCTGTTACAATCTTCTCATATTTAAACAAAGTACAATCACCCACAGATAACCTCCCAGCCCCACCTGCAGTTATAGCCACTCTGTTGACTGTGTACACCCCTTATTGTGATTAAGAAATGTATTACATGTCCTTTATGGATAGCTTTGGCAAACTACATGGAATTGTACAAAATTGCTGGCATCACACCATAAGACCCATCCACATATAGCACTGTTTAATAAAGTATTTATTGTGAAAGCATAATAAATATTAAACACTTAATAGCATATGCTAAGTAAATATGCAAATCTCTGCAGAAGTAAAAGTCATATGAACAATTCTACATTAAAGAGAGCTATCACTAATGCAGAGGCTACTGCTGGCAAACAGCTTTGCATTTCAGTACTTCCTCTACAAATACAATGCCTGCTGTCCTTGAAGAATACATTGCCTATGTTGCATTAAAAAATTGGTGTGCTGGTTATATTGCCATAACATTTCCAGAACTAGATCACTATGCACTTGGGAATGGCTGGAAAACAAGAATAACAGGTTCATAGTTACAAGGCATGCAGTCCAAGAGTCTATTAAGGAGCCTAGTATAAATTTCCCATTGCTCAAAAGTACTGTCTGATTAAGTGACTTGCTTAATGTCACATAGTGGGTAAACGAAAGTGGAAAGATTCAAACCATGCATTAATGCCACAGGACACAGCTCATTAACAAGTCAAAGCTTTAGTCGTCTTAGCCAACTTCAAGACAGAGTAACCATTTTTAATTGAATGTAGAAATCCTTTACAATCTGATCTTGTGGAGAAGACTATCACAGTAGTTTGCAACAATGACTACATAATGGATGCTGAAGATCAGTCGATTATGATCATCACTCCAAACAATACAGATTGTATGACCTGACAAATGTCACCTCTTTGCAGTAGCTGGAGATAGTAAAGAAGGTACTACAAAAATACATTAATAAAATGAAACATGTTTAGATTATATTACACATTCCAGGCTATGAAACAATTAATTCGTTAGTGCAATAAATAAAACAAAACAATTAAAGACAATATCTAAATGCTGCAGCACTATTTGTTCAACAACACACAAGTCATACAAAAATCAAAAATACTACTGCATGCAGCATATTTTTTGGGGGGGCCTTAAATGCTTGCAGGACACCTAAATCTCATTTTTGATCTCCTATATCTTTTCCATCACCAAGAATAACTATCTCCTCTGACATCATTCAGTTCTGGTCTGACCCACTCGAATGGCTAATAGTGCCATATTGTTGCAGTATACCCCTCCAGAGTCAAATGAGGCCCTATACAGAATAATAAATCAGACTCGCACTAGACAAACTAATTCCATTACTTGGCCTTCTCTCTCCATTTATAAAACAAAACAAATAAAAAAACACTGTTCAGACCTGTCAGTGTACATACTATTTACTTCTTTCCTTTTACAATTGCCACATTTGGATTTGGAGATTTGGATTTCATTTAAATTTTATTTCAAATTTTATCAAAAAAAAAACACTGACAGCCATTTTCTAAACAAAATACTTTTACATTTAAAGCAGTTTCTGCTTGAGAAATAGTAAATTTCTCTCCCCTCAAAGTTGACATTTAGTGAAAATTAACCTGACAACCCATTAAAGTACAAGATATGTGCTGGGATTCAAATGCAAATAGCACATACTGTTGTACTAATTAGTGGCTAAGTGAGTAGTACAGTAATTCAAAAGACAAATGTGTAACACATTTGCTAACAGTCTAGAATAGCCCACTGGGCATAAGTATCCAATTTCAGGAGCAGCCCAGGAATACTCTCAGGCCAAAGAAACTTTGTCTAAGTCTCATAAAAAATTAAGGCTGAGGGAATCAAACACTATACTATAGGAAGTAGTACTTTGACAGCTCCTAGCCTTACTCATCTGCATTGTTAGACAAACTGTTGTAGCCCAAATACAGTGCATTTCACACCTGTGTGCCAGCAAAAAATAAAGCTAAGTTAATATATTCACAGTTAAAATATTAACATTAAACTCAGACTTCCTATCCACTTTATTCACAACTAAATAGTAAACACACTGTCAATATTCACCAAAACAAGGAAACCATGGATCACATCCATAGACCATGGCTCATATGATACTGCTGTTTACTAGAATAAAAGTCCTTTGTTTCCTTTACATCAGAACTACTTTGGGCCATAGGCAATTACTATGCTTTCAGTTCAGGGAACCATTTGGGAATCCTAGACCAAATTTCCCATTGCACCAAAGGAATGTCTGATTATGTGACTTGCCCAAAGACAGGGGGGGCACAAATATGGAGCAGAATCAGAGATGTTCTGAAAAACTAGAGACAGATAAGAGCAGAATAAAAAGGTTTTGCATCAAAATGCATCTTGTGAACACAAACTATGAAATTCCAATTACTGACATTGATTGACTGTAATCCTCAGTGACTTACTCCCACCCCCCTCTAAAAAAATAAGTTAATGGAGGTCTGGCAATTGATTTTGGGGATTAAAGATTCAAGCCAAGGGGACAAGGTCTGATTCTTTATACTCTCATTTGCCCACTGTGTGACTCTGAGCAAATCACTTAACCAGACCATAACCCTAATCAGAGGGGCATTTTACACAGACATGCATATGCAGGTGCATGCACACACACATTCTGAGTACATACCTCAGTGAAGTGATTTGAAGCAGCAAGCAGCCAGAATCCTTACAATAGAGACTTGCAGGTCATGAATGCAGAGACTGAAACTCAAAGCATTACATTTTTCTGATTCAAAGCAGCAGCTTCCTTACAGGACTAACTTTCAGGTTGGGAATGGAGACACTGTGTTCTGAAAAGCAGTGGGTACAGGGAATGTAGACACTTAATGATGCTCTGAGATTCAAAGCAGACTGCCTCCCACACTTACATTGGCTGGGTTCCTGCTTCCTGAACTAATAATGTCCTCTGCTACTTCCTGTGCTGCCAGAGAGAAACTTGCAAGCTTCTTCCTATACTGCCCGATCCCCAAGATACTCTTTCAGGTCAAAAATGGAAAGAGTTTATTCTGCAGGTCACTAATGTAATTGGAGTGATTAATTGTTTTATTGGCTGGTCATGGGCACCCCCCCCCCGAAGTTGTGGGCACTTGGTAGCCACCTATTTCACCTCTATTGTAATCTGCCACTGTCTCTAATGTGTGTTTGACTTGTGGAAGTCTTATTTTATGTCCTCTAGATGTTCTCATTGTCTTAGAAACTCCCTTTTCTTCCTCTTCCTCCTCTTCTTTTTGGTTAGAAATGTCATTTGATTTACACACACACACACACACACACACACACACACACACACACACACACACACACACACACACACACACACACACACACACACACACACACACACACACACACACACGCATGTGAGTGTGTGTGTGTGTGTGTGTGTGTGTGTGTGTGTGTGTGTGTGTGTGTGTGTGTGTGTGTCTGTGCATATTGCAAACCGAGCATGGAAACTGGTTTCCAGGCATACCCCAGAATTTCACTCATTTTTATTCTGTCCCTCCTTAACCTGATGATTTTTGAGAAACAATGGAGCATTACAGTGCAGAAATAATGACAATACTTAAAAGTTTCAGACTTTTTTACTTCAGAAAATATATTAATGTATGCCCTGTTATTCTGTTAACTTTCTACATCAATGCTGCATAAAAGTAGAAAGAGTTAACTGATTTTGAGGCTTTGCTCCTGATTATGGAATTAAGAGATGGAGAGCTATGATGTATTAGCTAACTGATTTTTCAGTTTCTGCATGTATAAAAGGTTAAAGCTAAACAACTGGAATTCAAGAAGTCAATTTCTTGGCCGTTTCACGTAAGGCCTACCACACACTTAAATACATATTAAGGAGAATTACTAACAGATAGGAAGAAACAGGACCCAGTTGTTACCCTGCTTATGGTTTGCGACATCAGACATGCCACAGGCTTCAACTGAATGTATCCAATACGAACATCTGCGCAGCAGGCATTGTAACTGATAAGAAACCTTGCCAATGTAAGAAGACACTGTTTAAAAGTATAGAGCACTATGTTCATTTACAGGTTTCATTAAAGCTGGCTATACCCATGGTAAATGAGCAGATGCAGAAAAAAACAGGCAATGTAACAAAGTTTATATTAACAATCTCCAACTTATAAAAGCTAATCAGGAGATCAGGTATTAGTGCCCTCCGTGGAGAACAAGCTTCTTGTCAGTTGCAGCAGTGGTTTCAGGTGAACCAAAGAATAAATGCAGAAAACTACAAGGTATGGCAGCCAGGATTTGTGGTGAGCTTGAAAACTGAAGCTCACACAAATAATATCATGACATCTTTAACTGAAGTTCAGCAACAGGAAACTTTATCAAAAGTACAGATGCAGGAACTGAGAGAAACAATGGAGTGTTCCCAGACATGCCTAGAAGAACTAAACTAATAGAGCATGACACTGAGAGAAGGTGAAGGTTAGTTGACACCATAGAGAGCACTGGAGTCACTGAAACAAATAGAAGTTGTTTAAAACTAGGATTGAGAGAACAGTCTCAGAGCAAATGAAGCACCTCAATAGTTTTACTAAAGCTGATGAAGTATGCAATTTTGCAATGACGTCAGGAAACTGAATAGCAATTCAAAGTGTGATAGCTATCTCATGCCTAGAGTTATAGAACTGAAAGAAAACCCAGGAAAGGTAAGATACTTACTTGTTAACATTAGATTTGACAAAGGAATACTGGCAGATACCACTTTACTCCTCTGCCAATGAAAAAAAAAATTTAAGCTCTGATGGTCTGTTTTAGTCAGTATTCCAATCTGGCCTACATTGAGCTCCAGCTACCTTTCAGGGATGGATGGGTAAAATATTGTTACTTGGCTCCTGATGTGCTGTGGTACAACTGGATGACATGGTCATTCATTCAGAAAACTGGGAGTCTCACTTTTCAAAAGTGCAGTCTATGTTAAATGAAAGGCAGGATTGACTGTGAATATTAAGAAAAATAAAGAGTATGTGGTAGAAGAAATCCATTTGGAGTACCTTATACGGAAACAGGTGGTAAGGCCATAATGACAAAAAAAAAAAGAGAGAGAGAGAGACCATTAAAACTGTGTAATACCCCCCCCCCACACAAAAACTATTTTCCTTTATACCAATAGCAGAAAGACCATATAGAATCAGTATCAGTACACAAAACAAGTGATGCAGATTCAAGTCCTTGTCAGATATTTTGTGTTCCTGTTTTAATGTGTTAATATTTAGCAGTTGCTGGTAGAAGCACTATAACTCAAATGGAAATAGTGGCCTAATCATAGATACACATATGAAGGCATCAGTCAGGCTGAATGTGCTGTCATTTATTTAATATATTTATTATACATAAAATATATATATATATATATATATATATATATATATATATATATATATATATATATATATGTATAGATGGATGGAGAAAGAGAGATGGAGATATTGATAGATATTTTATTTATTTATACATTATTTAGTCTTCCTTATAAAGCTTGTACATATTTTTCTTGCAATTCTATGATAGATGAAGCTCTTCAGTAAATGCATTAACCATAACATAGTTTGGATTGCACCCTGTTTGCTTTATTTCAACAGGATAATGATATATGTTTAATTGGCAGCACTGTTTCTAATTAGTCTGCATGAATTATACTCAACAAGAGAGAAAACATGCCAGCTGCCCTACAGATGTACTGCTTCTGGAAAACTAATTCATATATGGAAATACAACAGGCTGAAAATGACACAATAGAAATATAACTGCTGTTTTCTTTGGTAGCGTGAACAGACAAAATTATCATTTTGCCTCATTAAGACCACTACAATATAATAATGTTCCTAAGGATAAACAGACTATGTTAACTAAATTAGAAAAAAATATTTTTAAAGTTTATGCCCCAGGACTTTAAGGAATATGCTGATGTAAAAGCGACACCAAAATGCACTCTTGATAGAGATGCAGTTAGACCACAAGAAATGTCTGACTCAATAAAAGATCTTTATATGCAGTTGAGCAATAATTAGGAGGAACATGATTTGGGTAATAAAATAAATATTCTAGACATTAGATTCAAGACTATAGAGACATTGAGTGATGACAATTCTAGACATTAGATTTAAGACTATAGAGACAGTGAGAGATGGCAATTCTAGACATTAGATTCAAGACTATAAAGACACTGAGTGAGGATGATTCTAGACATTAGGTTCAAGACTATAGAGACATTGAGTGATACGATGATTCTAGACATTAGATTCAAGACTATAGAGACAGTGAGTGATGACAATTCTAGACATTAGATTCAAGACTATAGAGACATTGAGTGATGACAATTCTAGACATTAGATTCAAGACTATAAAGACACTGAGTGAGGTTGATTCTAGACATTAGATTCAAGACTATAGAGACACTGAGTGAGGTTGATTCTAGACATTAGATTCAAGACTATAGAGACAGTGAGTGATGACAATTCTAGACATTAGATTCAAGACTATAGAGACAGTGAGTGATGACAATTCTAGACATTAGATTCAAGACTATAGAGACATTGAGTGATGACAATTCTAGACATTAGATTCAAGACTATAAAGACACTGAGTGAGGTTGATTCTAGACATTAGATTCAAGACTATACAGACAGTGAGTGATGATGATTCTAGACATTAGATTCAAGACTATAGAGACAGTGAGTGAAGACGATTCTAGACATTAGATTCAAGACTATAGAGACATTGAGTGATGATGATTCTAGACATTAGATTCAAGACTATAGAGAAATTGAATGAGGATTCTACACATTAGATGCAAGACTCTAGAGAGATGTTATGATGCTTTTAGACATTCGATTCAAGGTTTCCAATTCATGTGAAGCAGAGCTCCTTACTGATCCTATTCAAGTATAACCTAGACAAATGGATGGAAGACAACACATTCAAACCGAGTGTGGTGTCCATGTCCCTCATGGACAGGGGTAGTCAGTATTTATCATAGATGTGCTCTAGAAATTACATCCACCTAACCAAGGACAACTGAGGAAACTCAGGCTTAACATGGCTAGGCTTGTAAGGGCTCTAGGTCCACTAATCTAGTAACCTGTTATGAACCTATGATGGCTTCTCATCTGTTGAAATATATCATCCATAATGTCTTCTAATACCACATCATGTCTGAATCCATGAATGAGTGGCAGTCCAAAAACTTCTTCAGATACAAGCCAGTTTCAAGAACAACTGTCTTTTTGGAGGAAAGTAGAACAACATGAATTGGTGTTGATAATGGGTGACCTGAATGCACATATCTGGGCAGACAAAACAGGATATGAGAACTGCCTGGGTCGACGTGGGTGGGGCAACAGGATCAAAGAAGGAAAGGCCATTCTCAATTTCAGTCTGGAAAATGGCTTTATGGTGACCAACACATGATTCAGCAAGAGGGACAGTCACAAGATCACATACAAGAGTGGTCAGCATGCAACTCGGGTACACTTCTTTCTAGTAAGGAAAAAGCCTGGGATTAGAATCAATGATTGCAAAGTCAGTCCCAGTGAAACAGTCAGCCCACAGCATAAACCACTGGTTGCCACAAGTAGCTGTAAGCAGTAGACAGAGAAGGCTCTAAGGTCAACAGAGACCAGGCTGAAGACACGAAAGTTGTCTGGAGAGAAAGAACAACAGTTCAAGGAATTACTCAAGTTTCTAGCACCTGAAAAGGAAGAGGAAATAGGTGGAGTTGAAGAAGAATGGCAGTGCCTCAAAACAGCACGTATGAGGACTACTGAACAGATATGTGGCCATGCCAGCTATGGAAGCAAGGTACATAAGGTTCATAGGTTAGTACTAGGCTAACTGCCTTTGCGAGCCATTTTAAGCCTAGCCAATTATCCCTTGTGAGACTCAAACCCAGCACCTTTTGTTTGTAAGTCAAACACCTTAACCATTAGGCCACCCTCCCAACATAAGGAAAGCTGGTGGTGGAATGCAGAAGTCCAAGAAGGAATAAAAAGAAAGAAGGATTGTAGGAAAAAGTGGGAGGTAGAAAAGATGGAACAGGCTAGGAAGAAATACTAGTTGACTAAAAAAAGGCTAAGAAAGGAGTTGCAATAGCAAAAAAAGGCATCAGCAGCAGCACTCTACCAACTTCTGGAAAGTGACCCAGTAGATGGCACAAAGAAACTCTACCAGATTTCAAGTCAAAGGCAGAAGGATAAAGATAGTCAGACATCCTTTATAACAACCTGCACACCAAGGCCACAGAACATCAAAGGCAGATAGAAGGAGTACTTCCAGTGGCTGCTGAATGAAGAAAACCCCACAGAAGTTGTACTGCCCCACACACAGCCTATGATAAAAGAAGAGGAGGAGGAGCCCTAGAAATAGTCAGAACAGCACTAAGGAAAATGAAGTCAGGGAAAGTAGCAGGCTCAGATGAGCTCACAGCATATATGATAAAGATGTTGGGTGAGGCAGGGGAGAGATGGCTCCTGAAGGTACTCATAGCAGTGTGGAGAGAAAGGCATAGCCCAGATGACTGGAGAATAAGCATGCTAGTGCCAGTGTACAAGAACAAAGGGGACATCCACAACTGTGAGCAGTCCAGAGGTATCAAACTCCTGTCACACTGCATGAAAGTTCAAGTGAAGGTGACTGGTAAATGAATGTGCAGAGTAGTAGAAAGTAAGGTGAGAGATGATAAGCTTGGATTCAGATCAGTATGCCACACAACTGACCCAATATTTGCAGTAAGACAGATAGTTGAGAAGAAGCTAGAGATGAGGAAAGAGTTCAACTGGGCATTCCTAGACTTGTAGAAAGCATATGACAAGGTTTCAAAAAAGCTGATTTGGGCAGTTGCAAAGTTGTTCAAACTCACAGAAACATTGGTAGAATTGCTGCAGGTTGTGTACAGGGATCCAAAGACTCAAGTATGAAAAGCGTTCAGGCTTATAGAGGGGTTCCCAGTAGGAGTGAGATTGCATCAGGGTTCAGCTCTGACTCTCTGTTGTTGATACCGGTGATTAAGTAGTACATTAGCAAACAGGTCAGAGGGGAAAGATCAACAAAGTTGCTCTATTTAGATGATGTGGCATTACAGGCAGACTATAAGCAAGAACTTCAATTGCAAAAAAAGGTTAAAGAGAACAGATTGCAGTGGTTCATGTGCAGAAAAACAGAAGACAACCTGGTGAAGAACATCTGGGGCAGACAGAAGGAAGGCAAGAGAAATCAAGGGTGTCCAGCAAAGTGGTGGATGGATAATGAGAAAAGACCTGTGACAATCAGGCATGAGTGTCAAGGAAGGTAGGAGAGTGGCAATGAATAGAGAGAAATGGCAACAGTTGACACAAAATCCCGATCCCATGTAGGAAAAAAAATTGGAAAAAGGCGGCTGATAATCAGGATGAGTCCTTGGAGAAAAACAAAGAAACCGCATCAGAAATAATAATTTCTTCTGTAATAACAGAATATTTATTTGTCCTTCATGATGATAATGAAAAATTCCTTCAGCTATCTGGTTCCCACGTTTTATGTTTAAATGTTTAATATTTCATATTGTTAATTTGATGATGTGGCTTTTTTTTAACTTGGCATTTAATATGAGCTAACTAGTGTACCACAACCACATAACATACAGTTTATGTTCAAAATGCATCAAATCCATATCTCAATGAATTATTTTTATATTAAAGTTCTGGGAATTTTGTCATAACTAAGTTTGCTTCTAGCTCTGTAAATGATAACATTGATGAAAATGGTTCATTTACTATTGAAGATGGCTATATTAAGTGCTCTTTCCCAGTTCAAAGTAAATATTGCATATTTAGGGTTGTTAGCCAATAGAGTGGTGAGGGGGTTAATTAGTGTGGGTCTGAGATTAAAGAGTGAAGTATACATCTGAGTAAATAATGATGAACTGGAAGAAGGATGGAGAGAGAGAGAGAGAGATGAACACGATGCTGTGTGCGTTGAATGGTTAGAATATATTATGATGTATATAACAGAAGCGGGATAGTTTGGTGGTTTGAAAGAATGAGCACAAGTGATTCACTCTTGGAAGACTAGGCAGAGAAGACTACCTGTGGAGGGGTATTCACAGGTAGGCTTGACAGTGAGGGACTGTGGGGAAGAAAACAACAGTAAGCTTAGAAATATGAAAAATAAATTATCGGTTGTAAAGCAACAGATTTTTTAATAACAAAAAAGATTTAAAAAAACTTGATCAAGTTTAACTGACAGTTCTTTCAAGCTCTGATCTCAAGTTGATTACTTTCCTTAACGATGATGACCTCCAGGAAAGCAATCAACGTTCCCCTGTGGATTTACTCTGAGAATTATTTTCTGTGATTTTTGTTAGACAAAGAAGCCTGTAGTTCTCCAGATTTTTCTTGCTGCCCCTTTGAACAAGGATACGACATTTCTTGGTTTCTGGTCTTTATGCACTCCTGAACTGGGATGTGATCTCTCTCAAGGTCTGTGTTTGGGGATCCACTAATACATTTTCTAGAATTTTTGCGGATCATGGGAGACAATCCACCTAGGCCTTGTAGTTTAACAGGGCAATTAGTTCCCTCACCACTTTCTCCTGTCTATCTTAGTGGCAGTCCACTGATAATCTCTCATCATATCTATAACTTTCCTTCGTCCTTTGTTCCCCATGTTGTCTCTGTTAGATATAGTATATCTACTGATAACGTTAATTACATCAGTTTGATTCTGTTCATTTCCTACATCTTTCTCATCTTTTCTGTCACTGACTTACCACACACCTTATGACCCTAGGCACATCTCTAGAATTTTTTATTTAATACATATAGCCTACAGAATGTAGTATGATATCCTTGGAAATTAAGTTCACCCCTTAACAAATCAGTATAAGTACCTGAAAAAGATACTGCTATTACAAGATGTGTTTAGTAAAAAGAAGTTTAGTGGCCTCACTGTGCCTCCATGATTGCACCTTATGTGAGCTGAGTTATTAGATAAATGCTATGACAGTATCTTGACAATAAAGTTAAGGTTAAGTGGTTTGTAACTAGAACTCTGCTTTGCTACAAACTGCAGTGACCTTGGAGTTGATTAGTTTATGCTGTTGGGTATATGAGGTGATATGAGGTGAAGCTCTCTACATGAGAAATTTAAAAAGGTATGTCTGTAGCTCACAAAAAGTTTTGATCAAGTCATTTTTTTCTAGCTTCTCTCATGGAGTCTGCTCTGTCTTGTAAGCCTGCTACATAGAGTTGCTTCATGCCTTCCAATTAAGCTTATTTTGATGTGAGTTCTCTTCAACTGTCTCACCTTTATTTATTTGATATCTGTTAACCAGGGAATTGAACTGGTCCAAGGACCCTTTAAGACATGACCAAGGTCAAGCAGGCAGTAACAAAATACATACAGATTACAGTAAGATGCTGGCACATTGCACAAAATGGAAGTAGAGCAAAAAAAGCATACAAGTAAAATACTTTACTAAGTAGTACAAATAGTATGATTCACATTGACAAATACATAAATGATATCAAGTATAATGTGTAAGTTAAACAAATATAATTAACCCATAATGGAGCCCAAAGAAGGACTGAGACAAATGCTAAGTATTAGAAAACATAAAGTACTAAATGCAGAAAATGACAGAAAGTGCCTGCTAATGTTTTTGTCTTTTGGCTTTTTCCCGGTAAGGGGTCACCACAGCAGAACTCCGGTCCGCTAATGATTGGCAGTAGAGTTTTTACGAAACACTGAGGTGCCAGCTCGATGCCCAACCTTCAACGAAGGCACGCCCATTTACGGACGTATGTCTTTTGAATGCTACCCAACTGCAGGGAGGACATGCAGACTCCACACAGAAGGCACTCCCAAGACAAGCCGAGAATCGAACGGGAGAACCTCTTGCTGTAAGGTAACAACGCTAGTGCCGTACCACCACGGCCTGCTAATAAACAAATAAAATATTTCAGCAGGTTCAGTTTCCTACGAGGAAGGATCCTTCTTTGTGTGTTCTTCATCTAGTGAAAGGGGTTATGAAGAAAATATGCAAGAACATAGTGTTATTTTATAAGGTACAGTGGAAGATGCAAAATAAAAGCATCATACCTTCTTAATATAGTGAAAATAATAACTGAAAATGGGTGCACGCATAGTAGAACAAAAATGGTTACAGGAACAAAAAGGCCCTTCCCTGATACCTTTCTGTAGTACATGTTCAGAAAGCCTCTGTAGCAAAAAGACCCTGCCATGTGTCCTCAACACATTTAATAAGATAGAGTAAATCAAAAAATAATCAGAAAACAGGCACACAATGCAACTGCTGGTAGTGCTGAATAACATTTAATGAATTTTCTTCTCATCACATGAAACAGAGTACTCTGGAACATACCTCTTAACCTGCAAACATTGAAAATAGGTACAGAGGCCCTTGAAAAGTAGGTACATCCAGCCAGAAATCTCAACATCTAATTACATAAAATGTGGGATACTAAACACATGTTTAAAAATCAGAGTGACAAATATGATGAGAAAATATAAGCACATTATCAAAGAAACAGTAAAAAAATCTATACACTTTGATGAACTGCATTTCAAAATTCTACCAGCCAAGGTCATTTTCATTTATTTCTGATCCAGACAAAGGGAGATGTAAGATTTGTGTCTTATTTCTTTAGATTATCAGTGCTGCTTGTATGTTGGTCATGTAGTGAGACTGCTGTGTAGTAGACTGCTTCACATGTGATGAAGGGAGATTCAAAACATTGTGTGAAGGGATAAATCAAGCCTGAAACTAGGGACATACCTCCAAATATACAGACATCTTGTGCAGGGTTAAGTCAAGCCTAAACATAAGAATGTTCCTCCAAAAGAGGGACAGTTACGAGGTCTGCTGTGGAATTATTTAAGCAGGTTTAGGACATACATAGTGATAGTTGCACTGTTCATTAAACATTGCCTTATAGATAGTAAGCTACAATCTTAAATCCATGCTGCAAAGAAATGTGAGAATATGACCATTTGTTTTATGTCCCTTGAACAGTGCAGAGGTATGAACCCAAACAGCAGACAGTTCATATCCTACAGACTGAAGATGAATTTCTCACAAGGATCCTACAGTTTCTAAAGATAGCAATGGGAACAGTGGGATATTATGGTAGGGTAGGCTAGGAAATAGTAAGATGGTGGTATAAGGGAAAGAGTTCATTATCTTAACAGTAGGATAACATTATTTTAGATCAGAAAGGGCAGCAATAAATGTCCTGATGTGACTTAGATATCACAGAGGGACTGGTCACATTGTACACTAGTCTAGGTTTCTGGGTTTGGGTTGGGGATGCACACAGTAAATACAGTAAGTAGAAAAGGAGGGCTTAAGCAAACTGCACAAGCAATGAAGAAATATATGGCAGTTCATGACCCTCATTCTTGGAACTCTTCACTGTGTATGACAATCAAAGAGCAATACATCTCCAGAGGGAGGCATGTGGATTAGCAGTCATATATTCCCAACAAACAGCAACAGTAAAGAATCATTATATTAAGGATGGCTGAGAAATATATGGGGCTTAAAGCATGTATGTCATACGATGACGTCTCCTCATCTCTGACTTTCATTGTGTGTGTCATGTTAATACTAGGTAGTGAAAATGGGGGCCCACTTGGTGAGGATTCATAATAGGCTACAACCAAAACCACATGGATGTAAAGAAGCTAATGATTAAAACAGGGCAGGCAGAACTATAATTCTGAGCTTGGGAAGTGAGTCCCACCACAAAAATGATTAGAAATAGCATTCATCTGAAAACGAGAACTATCACTGTTTCACAGAATAAATGTTAAAAACATATGTAAAAGCACCAACTGGGAAATGGCAGGTCATCTCATGAATCACTTAACACAATGATATTAATAAATGTTTAACAAGTAACACAATTTTTGGAACCTTGGTTCAAAAAACAGATAACTAAAATAAGGTAATAAAGAGTATATAATATGGATTCATTAACTTAAGGTGCTGTATACTGGTGACAGATATAAAGTAGAACATGTTTAACATTCTCTCTCTCATGTTAAACATATTAAATATTATATAGGCTCATAGGTTCATAGGTAGGTACTAGGCTATCAGCCCAAGGGCCTATGAAAGCCTAGCCAACAAGGTTCCCTGGCTTACGCCACCCAAGAAAGTTATTTTCCTGTTCCACTCTCTTTCAGCTTTCCCCAGCTAGGGGTCACCACAGCAGACCACCTTGTCCACTTGTGACCAGCAGCGGAGCTCCCATGGTGTCGCGCCACCAGCCCAGTGCCTAACCTTCCACAGAAGGCACACACACACCCACACCCAGGGCCAATCCCAGCGCGTCCAATCCATCTGCAGCATGTCCCTGGGGATGTGGGACACAAGCATTTTATGAAAACTGTAAATATAGACTCCCCAGACCCTGGGCACACAGATACAATATGTACAGATGGACAGACAAATACTGCTCAAGCTTACATGTGATCACTATTTGACATTCTGTGATTACAGTGTTGGGTTTGGGGCAACACCACCACAGACATCCACCCTATACAACCAGGGCTTTCTCATAAGGCCCTATCCACACGTTTGCCACTTCACATAGAGGGGCTGAGATGTATATATGTATATACATATAGATGAGTATGACAAGGAAGAATCAAACAATCCATAAATTCATAAAAATAAAGGTATGAAGTAGAACGTATGCATAATTGTTCGTTATAGAAAGGCTTCATAAGTCTATATGTATATCCAACTGCTCCTTGCTACTGCCAGAATGACAGAAACACCCAGCAGTAACTTCCATTCATCTTAATGGTGCTACATGGTTCTAGAAAGAGTAAAGGAATTTGCTGATATCAGAAAAGCATAGTATTTCTTTTTATTTGGTAACGATTTATAATGTAGGAACCTGCTAGACCAAGTCCAGAAATATGGATACTGAATGGCCAAAAAAACGGACTTACATATATTAAGTCCGAGATGCCATTTGTCAGGATATTCCCTTTTCTCTGAGGTATGATGATCTTAGAGTTGGTCTATATATAAGTTTGGGTTGTGTGGGGGTGCAGGGGTGGGGCTTGCCTGCCATGAAAAAAAGAAGTTTAAAGGAGAAGAGCCATTTTTGACATTCGCTCTTCTCCTGTTTTTTTTTATCTTTTTTCCTGCTTGTGCCAGCATTTCACTAGGGAGCCTTTTCATTTATTTTGCAGGTAATTAAAACTGTACCACTAGGGCCCTTTTCTTAGTCAGAACCTAGCTATCTGAACAACAAGGCAATAAACATAAGTATCAAATACATAGCTGAAGGAATAAAACTAATTATAGCACAAATACACATGAGCTGTTTAGAAAACGGAGGTATGAATTGGAACCACCTGTATACAAGACAAGATTATGGGAAAAGAGATCTTGTGTAAGCAAAGCTGTCCCTGGGATCCACTTTTTTTTCAGATCACAATGCCATGTCCACTCATTATATGCCACTGTACTGATGTGTTTAGGGGCAGAAGCTCTGCTTTTAAGGTATTTTCTTTTATTGTTGTTATCTTGCATGGATCTTGTACCTGGTCTTGCATCTACAGGCTCTCTGAATCCAAATATTGCATTTATGCTGCATGCATCCAGCATGCCAAGCCAGAAGTATTTAAAATACATTTAATTATCTGTAAAGGATACATATTCAACTAATTATTAGATTTTTCCAAAATTCTGGCGTACTCTGCCAGAAAGACTCATTGTAACATGGTGCCACTCATTGATCTGGGAGATGGCAAGTGGTGTCCCTTGGCAATAAGTATTAAGTAACTCAATGGGAAATAGGATAGGTGGGGACCTCTAGACAGCATGCATTATGTAATTTCATGGGAAGTGGGATGGGGTGTCCCTGTATCATCAGAGGTTCTTTTACAATTATGGTTGTGTGATGGGGAACCATACAAAAAAAGCATTATTATATATATATATATATATATATATATATATATATATATATATATATATAATGGGTCTACTTTGTTTCATTGAATCTCATTTCACTGAATTTCATTTCACCCCAACCACATCACTGAAAACACAAATTACTGAAAGCTCATTTCACTGAACTTAGTATATATGGCACTGTGTAAAGTACTGTAAGGCAAGTAAAAGGTATATGCCCTTTTCCCCACTGTAGTGCGATCCTGGAGTTAATATATATAGTTGGGGCTGTGTGGGGGCGTAGCCCCCTACCTTGTTTGTTTTAAATTCTATTTTACCAAAAACTTCAAAACAATACATTTTAAACAATAGACATGCATAGTTACAACACCAATGACTAACTCTCTCCAGAAGACAATATGTACTCAAATTAAGTGGGGGGCTGTGCCCCCCATAACCCCATAGCTATACATACTAACTTCAGGACTGTACAACAGTGAGGAAAAGGACATATACCTTTTACTTGCCTTACAGTACTCTACACAGTGCCATATATACTAACTGCAGTTCAGTGAAATGAGTTTTCTCTAATTTAAGTTTTCAGCGAAGTGGTCAGGGTGAAATGAGATTCAACGAAACAAAGTAGACCCATATATATATATATATATATATATATATATATATATATATATATATATATATATACACACATATATGTGCACACATACTGTATGTGTGTGTGTGTGTGTGTGTGTGTGTGTGTGTGTGTGTGTGTGTGTGTGTGTCTTTGTAGATGTGTGCATACATGTATATATGTGTGTGTGTGTGTGTGTGTGTGTGTGTATAAGACGCTGTCCGGTTCGATTCTCAGCTAGAGCATCTTCTGCGTGGAGACAAGCATGAATGGGCGTACCTTCGTTGAAGGGTGTGCGTCAGGGCTGGTAACTTGGCACGTAAAAATCAACTATCAATCATTAGCGGACAGGAGTTCCGCTGTGGCGACCACTAACCGGGAAAAGCCGAAAGACACAAACAAAATATATATATATATATATATATATATATATATATATATATATATATATATATATATATATATACTGTGTGTGTGTGTATATGTATATATATATATATATATATATATATATATATATATATATATGTGTGTGTGTGTGTACATGAATATAAATATATATGCAATAGCAGAGTCTGCTATATGTACCACTCATTGCCTACTATGAACAAGCTTACTGCCACCTGATGGAGTGATGAGGCACATTAAAGTAATTAAAATGCTAATGCAAATATGTTTCTCATGAAACCTGTGTTGCTTCCACACCTCCTCAGGGTATAAGGCCTCCAGACCTCTATATATAGGATTCCTGCCATAGACTTTAGGACAGTAAAACTATTAAATCAACTGTTAAATCAAATTTTATTGCTGTTTTCACTGATTCCAAAGCTTTTTTGTTAGTTTCACTGTTTTAAGTATTTACTGGTATTTTCCCTCTGTTTTTTAGCTATCTGTTCTGCTTGTTATGATTTCCTCACCAAGCAGTGTTTAAATATCGGATCTGTTAACTGTTTAAAACATTTTTTAGAGCCTCCTTGCTGATGTTTCCGCTGTTTTAAACATGTTTTTAGTGTTTCACTGCTATTTTTCTGCTTCTTTAAACATTCTCTAGGGTTTCCCACTAAAGCTAAGGTAACTAGTAGCTGTACCATAGTCCACAGCCAGGCCTGCTGCTTCTGGAACTGTTTGTAGTGGTTTGTTTGCTCTGAGCACATTTCCAGGTCATCGTGGATTGGAAGGTGCTTAACTGCACTTTTGAGGGAGAAATGTGCTGATTGGGACCTGTCTGGTAAAGAAAGGCTGATCTAGGGCTTGGAATAATCATCCTCATTGGTCCTTTTGAATGTTTTTAAATTTTTTTTCCAAGTTTTTACCTTTTGGTATTTGGGCCCATTATTTCTGCTTGTTTGCATGTCACGCAGCACTGTGCACTGCCCCATGGTTGTCCACCAAAGCTGGACAGTTAAATTCAACAAATTTTCCCTAAAACCCAGGAAGAAATATCCATCCACTGAGCTCCTCTGTGATCAATTCTGAATAGCTACCCCTAGTGACAACAGTCTTCAACCTAGCATTATGGACAGGTGGACTACTCTTGTTTCTCCTGCCAACGTTGTTGACTTGGGTCTCTTGAGGTAGTGCAATTGCCTCATATACACAGACAACCCTCTACTAAGAACAACCTTAGTACATAGTGCGAGAGATGTATTTGCACCAAGAATCTAGAATCCATGCTCTGTCTCACTCAAAACACTTACATGGAGAATGTTGTCAACTCACCCACCACTACATATACTCATAGTACCACTACTGATGCACATACCACTACTCATACACACAGTATGCATCAAACACATAAATCCACATACATGGAGGTTCGCTTGAAAAACTTACTGAACCCCCAGTGACCTCCAAAACACAAGACCGTTACAACTAACACAGTCCCCACAGCACCCATGACACATAGCAACACCAGTGTCTCACTCACCAAGCCAGTAAGGCACAACACTCAGAAAACACATTTTCTTGACATTGGAGACTCAATAGTGAGACACACGAATGTCCCACTCACCAGGCTGGACAAGGCGAAAGTCATGGTCAGCTACCTGTCCATTGCCAGAATTTGTCAGATCACGCATGCACTTAGGTCTCTCAGCAAAAAATACCCTTATGGCTGTCTTAGTTCATGTTGGTGTGAATGACCTGAGATGTACCTCCCTGGATTATATGAAGAGAGACATGGTTGAGCTCTCTGAGTATGTGTTCCAGGCAGGTAGGTCCCTAGCCCTGGGCAGCATACTACATTCACCTAGAATGATGCTACAGTATATACAAAAAATGATTGATTTCAATAATTGGCTCAATTTCTGGGGTCATTCAAAGGGATCCAGTTCATGTCATGGTGGACAAAAATTTCTGCTTTTGCCAGAGATGGTTTTCACCTGGCACCTCTAGGCATTTGGCTGCTTGCAAGGGGTCTTGCCTCCTCTATAGTGCATTTTTTATGAAAGGTCTCAAAAACAACATTACCAACGTGAAATTAAACAATCAGAACAAAATAAGGGTCATGCTGCTAAATGCTAGGAGCTTAAACCAAAAACTGCACTCCGTAGAAGCACTTCTATCACTAGAAGATGTAAATGTCTGTGCACTCACAGAAACCTGGTTCAAGGCCTCAGAGAGTACTCCAGCTTCGCAAGGTTACAATACCTTCCACACCTTTTGACCACACAGTTAATATGGGAAAACAAAAGGATGCAGTCTTTCAATCTATATTAGAGATAAATTCACCTTCCTTCTAGTTAGAATGGACAACTCCCTGGAGTTATTCCAAGTCCAGGTTACAGTGGGTAATATAGTTATAGAAGTGGTAACTAAGCCGAAGCTTACACTAAAACCCTGTACGCTCACTTGCATAATTGTATAAACTGGGCCATACCAAAAAGAATCAAAGCCAGAGCCCCAAGTAAAAACAAGCTGCCATGGTGAGCACCCAGCATCAACAAACTTTACAATAAATGCAAAAAGTTGCTGTCCAAGAAAACAAAGTCAAGCCCCAACAATGGAAAATCACCCTCCTCAGCCTCAACAGGCAAATAAGACAACTTGTGAAATCCTCCAAAGGCTCCTTTGAGAGAAACTGAGCAAGTACAGCCAAGGATAACCATGAGGCCTTTTACAGCCATGTACATAGCCTAAAAGGTAGGACTCAAGGATGTGCAGAACTAGTGGCCAAAGGTATCACACACACTGACCCCACAGAGATGGCAAACCTGCTAATGGATAGAAAATGACAAGGGAGTAAAATTTTCGCTAAACCTAATTTGCAACAAACCCCAAACTTTCCTCCAGCCCTACATATCTGAAGAGCAAGTCCTCAAAGCCTTTTCCAAGACAAAAAAAAACACAGCCTCTATGGTACCAGATGACATCCCAGGCTGTCTTCTAAACAAGTGAAAACATGAACTAGCATCACCACTAAGTACCATTTTCAATCATAACTTAACCACAGGCTTTGTTCCTGCAGAATGGAGAACAGCTGCAGTTATTCTCCTCCACAAAGGTGGCCTTACAGCACACCCAGAGATTTACAGACCCATAAGCCTAACCAGCCTCATCTGTAAGGCAATGGAACATATCATTATGGACATAGGTCATTAAAGACATAGACAATTCGGCTTCATGAAGGGCAGATCCTGCCTGTTATATCTGGTGGATTTCTTTGAAAATGTGATCAAGGCCAGAGACATGGAGGAGCTCTTGGATTATGTAGCCCAGGTGGGTACAACCCTAGCCCTGAGCAGGATCCTACCATCATTCAGGAAGATACCACAGTACAAGCAGAAAATGATTGATTTCAACAATTGGCTAAGTTTCTGGTGTCATTGTAAGGGGATCCAGTATCTGTCTGCCTGGGATGACATGATTGACAGACCTTGATGCTTTGCCAGAGATGGCCTGCATCTGTCTCCCCTGGGCTTCTGGATACTTACCAAGGCTTTTGCCACCTCTATAGTGCCTTTTTTAGGTGGTGTTCCAAAGAACAAATTACCACCGTAACAGCTACAAACAAATGCAATTTGAGGGTCATGCTGCTCAATGCTAGAAGACTAAATCTCAAAATGCACTTGCTCGAAGCACTCCTTAAAATGGAGAACATCAACATTTGTGCTGTAACAGAGACCTGGTTCAAGGCAGCAGAAAGCACCCTGTACTACCAGCCTATATATAACTCATTCCACACCTTACTGCCCCAGAACTTGGACTGAAGCTCCAAAGGCGGTGGTGTTTCCATATTCATAAAGGATGTACACACCTCCAGACTGGTAGCCCAACATAACCCATCAGAGATACTTCAGATGCAGCTAACATTAGGTAAGACAGCGATTCAGGTCATAGCCTGTTATTTGTCCCCAACCATGTCCCAAGACACTCACTCCACATTCCTAAGCACCCTGAAGAATATTGGGGTCCAACCTAACACACTCATACTGGGCGACTTCAACTACCCCTCCATTAACTGGGAAAATTATTCATGTACCAATACACTTGCCCAACATTTCCTGGAATGCATTAATTCCAATGCCCTGGACCAGCTCGTTCTTACCTCCATTAGAGGTAGCAGCATCCTTGACTTGATCATTACTAACATGGGTAACCGTTGGTCTGCAAGAGTAGTCAACTCCTCCTTGGTTAGATCTACCCACAAAGTAATCACCTTGGAAATCCATATCCCTCCCCCCCTGCAAAGGTAACCACCATGAAAAACTTCTCCAAAGCTAACTTTGGGCTCCTAAGAACAAAGATGGCTAACTTCAGGGCACCCATGTAAATGACGAATAGTTGCATGACCACTGAATCATGCACCACTGCACTGTATGAATATGGATACAAATGCATGGATCTCACCATACCCAATAGACCCAAGACCCTCTCCTCCAAAAAGGGAAGCCAATCTGATGGTCCCCTGCCATAAACAAACTCTACAACAGAAGGAGGAAATGGATACGGAATACGGTAAAGTCCCAAGAGTAGAAAAACTCCTTTATCAGCATCAGCAAAAAGTTGAGATCCCTCATGAAATCCTCTAAAGTTAGCTATGAAAACAGAAGTTAGCTATGAAAACAGAATTGCAGCAGATAGTAAAGACAACCACAAGGCCTTCTATAGTTATGTAAAGAACCTCCATGGCAATACCCAGATTTGCTCCGAGCTACTGCACAATGGTACCTCCTATACTGAGCCAACAGATATTGCCAATATACTGGCCGATAGATTCAGTGCTAACTTTACCCCCCCCCCCCCTGAAAGGGCCAATTACAATACCAGTAGATTACCAAGCACCCAGTATTACTGCTGCACAGGTTAAAACAGCACTGTCCAAGGCCAAGAATACAACTTCTATGGTGCCTGACAATATTCCTGGCTGTGTTCTACTTGAACTATAGAGTGAATTGGCACCTCACCTGTGTGCCCTGTTCAATTACAGCCTCATCTCAGGCTTTGTCCCTACCAAATGGTACACTGCTATAGTCTTTCCTCTCCAGAAAAGGAGGAGTGACTACAGACCCTGGGAACTTTCACCCTATTAGCCTGACAAGTCTGATAGGCAAAGCTATGGAATGCATCATTATGGACCTAATAAACAAGGATATAGGGAATCTCCAAACTCTGGATCCCACACAGTTTGGTTTTGCGAAGGGTAGATTATGCCTGCTCAATTTGGTCGACTTCTTTAAGTCAGTCAACAGAGCTGTGGATGAAGGCAAGGTGGTTCAGACAGCCTACCTTGATCTGGCTAAGGCCTTTGATACCATTCCACACTCAGAAAAACTTATTAAGCTAAGCATCAACCCCTATATCATTAGGTGGGTTGCTATCTGGCTCACAGATAGAACCCACAGTGTGAAAGTAGCTGCCTCCAAGTCAGACTGCCAACCAGTCATGAGTGGAGTCCCACAGGGATCAATTCTGGGTCCTCTCCTGTTTGATATTTACTTTTCAGAAGTCCAGGCCAACACAAAGGGACTCTGGCTGACAAAGTTCACACACAATTGGAAGTTGGGAGCCATTGTTAACTCCCCAAGTGATGTTGGCATCCTACAGAAAGGCCTCACTGAGACCAATGACTGGTGTCAGAACCATGGCCTTAAGCTCAATGCCAAAAAATGTGGCGTCATCCCCTTTGGGAAAAACCCAGTTCTCATGAACTACCACATCGATGGTAGTCCACTGAACACAGAAGGTGTTATAAGAGATTTGGGAGCACAGGTTGACAGCAACCTCTTTTTGACCACCACATTGCCACTGTGGTCCAAACGTCCTGTGTGGCACATCATTACTAAGGGTTTTGCATCCAGAAAGAAAGAGGTCATTGTCTCCCTCTAGTCTTCCCTCATTAGGCCAATCATTGAGTACAATGCCCCATTTGGCATTTATTTCACTAGACACCTGCAACAACTGGAGAGGCTGCAAAAGTACCTCACATAAAGGATCATAGGCCTTAAACACTTATCCTATATGGACAAACTCAAAAAACTCCAACTATTCCCTGACTCATATTGCCTACTTATTGGCAATCTCTGCTTGACTTACAAAGCCACGTCTGACCCAGCTCTGTTAGAAATGCTACATCTAAAAAAATCCCAATCCCTCTGCACCACATGCTCTAGAGACCTCAACCTCATTATCACAATCAACAGAATGTGCTGGAAGGACAGGTTCATAAAAGAGAGACTGCCCATGCTATGGAATAAACTTCCCATACATGTCAAACAGAGCACCTCACTGGCCATCTTCAAGAAAAATCTTTTTTTTTCTCAAAAACATTTGTATTTTGTTTTCATTATAAAAATACGCAAATGTACATATACCAAATACAATAAAACAATAACAAAACTATTTACAATCTTTGCATTCTTCCATGATAAACAATAATTTTATCCATGAGAAGTTGTTGCCATGTTATTTTTTATGAGTAATGGTATGTGTTCTATAACAAATGGTTTGCAGTTCTTTTTTACAAACAACTTTTACTAAATTAATAAAATATTTAAACATCAAATCTTGTTTATTTTTCCAGTTCAAAGTAATAACTTTTCTGGCAATTGCAAGAATTGACCAGAGTAGCTAAATTTGAGATTTAGGTATTACATTAGGTATAGGAATATTGAATAGGATTAGTGAGTGAGAAATATGACAGTTATCGGACCATAAACCATTTACTGGGAAAGACTTCAGATATTTTGTATTGAACTTTTCTACATTCAGTGAACATGTGACTCCAACTGGCATCTAGTAGTTCATCACATTTCCAACATTTACTTTCACTGTTTTTGAGTATAAGATTTATTTTATGTGGAGTATAGAAACTCCTATTCATAAATTTCCATGTATATAATCTCCAATATAATGAAGAAGAGGTACCATATGCAGAATTCAATAACAGTTTTTTTTTATTTATCAGATATTTGTTCTCCATTAATCTTTACATGGTAATTCCAAAAATCTGAGTCAGACTTTAAAGTATCTTCTCTTAGTATCTTATAGATAGGTGAGATAGTTAATTTTTGATTGTCTGTCTTTTCAAGACACCTAATAAAAAGCTGAATCAAACTAGGTATAGATTCAGTCTCTAGGTTGATTGATACTCTCATTTTGTTTTCTATGAACTGTCGTAATGAGTGTATAAACAACCAAATGTCTTGACTATTATCAAAACTACATAAAAGAGAGTCTAGTGGTTGAATACTCTTGTTTTCAATAAACTTATGACAGAATATCAAGTTATTTTCCTTTAAGTTTTGCATTGCATTGATGTTGAAAGAATCTAGGCAATCAGAGGAGTATGCTATAGGAATATAAGAAATAGAAATTGTTTAATGTTGTAATTACAATCAATTATATTTTTAAAGTTATTAAATATTTGATTAATGCCATAAGAAAAATGATCAAACTTCTTATTAAATAAACAAAGTTCATGTAAAAGCCAATGAACTTTACTTATTCAATATTGTTCCTTAAATTGATTGTTTACAGTTTTGACATCAGTTATATGCATCTCAAGTATTATTTTTCAGCCAGCTATAAAGGTAGATGTGATCCAATGTAATTTTACATTAATTATAACAGATTTGGAATAAAGATCTAAGCTAGGGAATGTTATCCCATTACTGTTCCAAGCTCTAATGTGCCATTTATATGCAATCCTAGGTTTTAAGGGGAACCATAAAAATTTAAGTAGCATGGAATCTAATTTTTTAAATAAGTTTTTGGGAGATGGTGGTATCAATGACTGTATATAAAACAGAATTTTAGGTACAATTATCATTTTAATTAAAGAGAGCCTGTTCTCCTTTGTGAAGAGCATTGTATTCTGTCTTTTGATTAGTTCACTAATGGTGGTTATCAAATTATTGTGGTTTAGTTTAACAGACTTTTTCTATGTACTCTTTATACTGACACCCAAATATTCTACTACATCATTCTCCCAATTAAACAGTCTATTCTCTCTTAGGTTTTTGTTGATCTTTTTGTGAATTAGTAATGTTTTGGCTTTATTATGATTACATTTAAGCCCTGAAATTATTTCAAACTTGCTTAAGGTATATATAACATCATGCAAAGAACCATCAATATTACCCAACATTAACAGCATATCATCAACAAATAATTGTATCTTATGACAATAGTTCATATTAATTTGAAAGCCTTTTATATTCTGCTTGTTTCTGATATATGCAGCAAAAGGTTCAATTGAAAGAGCAAACAATAATGGTGACAAAGGACAACCTTGCCTAGTTCCCTTGAGGATTTCTAGTGGTGAGGATAGACATGATCTGATTTTCAGATCAGCTTGTGCCCCACTATAAATTTTCATTAATAAGTTGACAAAATCTGAGGAGAATTCAAAAACAATCAGAATGCTTTGCAGATAAGGCCAACTAATAGAATCAAATGCCTTTTCTATCTCTAGGCTGATAATAGTTGTTTTTGTATTTGCAAGCTATGTTTATTAATGATAGTAATTTAATAATGTTATCTTATACTTTTCTATGAAGAATGAACCCTGTCTGATCATTGTGTATTAGATTAGGTAATATTTTCTTTATCCTATTAGCTAATATTGTCATGAAAATGTTATCAGTGTTTAGTAATGAGATTGTTCTATATGAATCACAAGATTTGGGGTCCTTACCTTGTTTTAATATGAGGGACATAATTGAGTATTTCCATGATGGGAGTGTTATACATTTTTGCTTAACCATAGTAAAGGCACTCATCATTTTCTTTATTATATATTCAGGAAAAATCTTATATTGTTCAGGAATTATTCCACCCAGTCCTGGAGCTTTATTATCTTTTAATTTTTTTTATTTGCTCTTTCACTTCTGCTTGTATTTGTTTATTTAATATGTTATGTTGTTGGATTGACACCTTAGCAGTTATATTTTTTTGAATAAAAGTATTTATTACACTATCTGTCTCCAAAAGTGGTGTGTTATTATTTATATCTTTATAGTTTTTGAACACTTCTAATATGACCATTAAGTTAGATGCACTCTTAAATGAACCATCACTTTTATATTTAATCTCATTAATAAGATTTTGATTGTTTATTTTTTTTATCTTATTGCTATTTTATGGAGATATTTGGGATTTACAGCATAAGATTGTAATTTCAAAATTTTCAGGTTTATGACAACCTTATGATTCAGAACTTCTAAGTATTTTGATTTAACTTAGTAAATTTGTTATGTGCTACTTTGTTATTTGGTTTTGCATCCATTTTTATCTTGTCTATATTTTTTGTAAGTCTAAAAGTTATTTTTCCCACTTTCTCTTTTTAAGGTACTAAGATTTTATTCTACCATATATATAAACTTTAAAGGTGTCCCATAGTATAGTATCAGTCACTTCACCACTATCATTTGTTTCCATAAGCATGTCTATTTCTTTCATTGTCCATTCCCTAAAGTCTTTTAACTTAGTTATGTAAGGAATTCTCTATAGAAACCTTAAATCACCTGTATGCATAGTCAATGTAAAGTTTATGGTCCAAAAGTAGACAAGTCATTATAGATACATCACTTATTTTAGAGTATATATTATTTGATACAAAGACCTTATCAATATTTGTGTACCAAACAAATATGAATAGTGAGTATAAAATAAGGAATAATGTTCTCTTAGACCATTTATATCTTGAAGGTTCATCTGGTTTGTAAAGTCATTTGACTTCTTGGCTTGAGATGTTAGTTTTCTTTTGCCATTTTTAGAAGTATCATTGCCTGATAACATACATTTAAAATCATCTGTTGCTATAATTTCCCATTTTGCATTTAAAGTAATCAGGTCCAGATATTTGTCAACATATTTAGTACTCAGTCCTGGTATCCAGTCTGTATTAATCAAGGTATAATACATGCTGTTGATTTCCAAAATAACCTTGCTTAGCATCCCATCTTTATCTGAAATTGTATCTATAATTCTTGGCAAAGTATTTTTCCATAGAATAAGAGTGCCCCTTTTCCTGTAAAAAGATGATCTGGGCTTTATGCATTTTGATATATTTAAGCAAACCAGCTCTTTTGACATTATTCTTCAAACCATTAATATTTAATGATAAACATTTATAAGCCATTGACTGAACCTCAGCACTGAAATAAATAGGACATGCTGGAGGGACAGATTCATAACCCAGAGGCTCCCTTCACTCTGGAATAAAATCCCAGTCCAGATTAGGCAGAGTCCCTCATTGACTCTCTTCAAGAGGAATCTCGATGAGTGGATGGGGGATCGTAGGTTTACCCCGGGTATCACTTCTGTGTCACTGTTAGACGGAGGCACAGTATACTAACCTCGAAAAAGGGCATTGCAAAATTGATTTAAAATGGGTGGCGAAAGCCAAACACACTCTGGCTAGGCTTATAAATGCCCTAGGGCAGATAGCCTAGTATGAACCTATGAACCTATGACTATAATGTGTATGTTATTACTAACTGAAAGACCTTTCTTCCGTGTTGACTTGAAATCTACTGAAAACTTACTTATCATGGATGCATAATGTGCATTCAGCACTACTTTCAAAAACCCAAAACTATTTACAAACATATACATGAAACATAAAGTTTCTGGTTTAGTTAAAAACTTAATAAAACCATCCATCCACCACCTCTCCAATGCCAAAAGACATATATTATCCATTTCTGCTTAGAATATAGAATAAAAACAAAAAAAAAAGCATTATGAAAGCAACTAAAGAAATCCGAATCTATGAAATATACATTAGAATGAGAGTGTCCAATATATCTGAAGCTATATAAATATGTCACATATAATAGCACCTCTAATATGTAGATATGCTAGAAATATACATCAGATCAAAGTATGTATAAACATTAGAAGCTGAAGGTTAGGAAGATTGTCAATATTTCCAAGACTTTTCAAGAAACATCAGATGATTTAGCTATTTTGTCAGTCATCTATCTAACATTTTTCGTGTAAAGATTTGTTGAATATATATATATATATATATATATATATATATATATATATATATATATATATATATTTATACACTTATTACAACATAACTATTATATTTTGCAATTATACACATATTACTCATAAGTATTAACAATATCTATATTGACGTCTTTCATCAGGAAGGGGGGGAGGGGGCCTCACAACCCTTTGTTTAGTTACTAAAGGTTTAGTTATGTAACATAAGTCTGATGTTAATATACATAATGAGTTTTCTAATGCAGCTCCTAGTTCACTTGATGTCATTTAGTTAGTAATAGCGTCATTGAATCTGCAGAATGTATGCATCTATAAGAGAACATATGCATTTATAAAGGAGTTAAACACTTTTATCAGAACTAATTATTTATCACTTAAAGTATCTAAGTGAAGGATAACAGAATTTCAAGAGAAAAGAATTCTAAGTACAATCATTTAACAAGTTCAAAAGGTCAAATGATGTCATCACTGTTGTTTCCTCAAGCTGCAGCTTTATAAACTTGTTGAAAAGTATCTAAATAGGCTCATGCACAACAGAAGTTGTCTCTAATGAAGAAAAAAAAATTCAGTGGGAAATTCAGATCGTGAAGCTTTTAGAGTTTATAAAAAAAAAACACTCAAGCTGCCTTGTCAGTGCATGTCATGAATCTCCACAGTCACGCAGACCATCAGTTTCTTCATAAAACTTTACCATCATGAACAAATTAACCCTTTCTTATAAAAACAGCTATTTAGAAGCAGCAACAGCTGCCTCAAATCAGAAATCATATTATAACATTTTAATCATTTACCCACTAGTTAACTAAACCAGAGAGAAAAAAAGGAACATAGTGTGTGTGTGTGTGTGTGTGTGTGTGTGTGTGTGTATATATATATATATATATATATATATATATATATATATATAGAGAGAGAGAGAGAGAGATAATATGCATATATATATATATATATATATATATATATATATATATATATATATATACATACATATATATATAAACATATTTAGCTATCTATAAAACATCATTAATGTACTGTATTAATGTTTATATGTAGCTAAACAAAGAGTCTAAAACATCTAGTTAGAAACATTAAAATGTACTTTGGTATTGTCAAATTATACTATTACTGAAGAATTAGAAGACATACATCATTTGTAGTTATTTAAAAGGGAAAATATGTAATGTACTTATAATGGGAGAAAAGGAACATTAGTAACAAAAAAGAATAGGAAGAAAGAAGAGAGAGAGAGAGAGAGAGAATGTTATTTAAATACTCAGTCATCATCATCTTCAATCAGCTGTTCCCATTAGGGGTCTTCACAGCGGATCATCTGTTTCCATTTCTTCCTGTCCTCTGCATCATGCTCTTTCACACCAACCGCCTGCATGTCCTCTCTCACCACATCCATAAACCTTATCTTAGGCCTTCCTCTTTTCCTCTTACCTGGCAGCTCCATCCTTAGCATCCTTTTCCCAATATACCCAACATTCCTCCTCAGCACATGTCCAAATCAATGCAATCTCGCCTCTCTTGCTTTTTCTCCAAACCGTCCAACCTGAGGTGACCCTGTAATATACTGATTCCTAATCCTGTCCATCCTAGTCACACCCAGTGCAAATTGTAACATCTTTAACTCTGCCACATCCATCTCTGACTCCCATCTTTTTGTCAATGCCACTGTCTCCAACCCATATAACATAGCTGGTCTCACTACCCTCTTGTAGACCTTCCCTTTCACTCTTACTGGAACCCGTCTGTCACAAATCACTCCTGACACTCTTCTCTACCCATTCCACCCTGCCTGTACTCTTTTCTTCATCTCTCTTCCACAATCACCATTACACTGAACTGTTGATCCCAAGTACTTAAACTTATCCACCTTTACCAACTCTACTCCCTGCAGCCTCACCATTCCTCTACCCTCCTTCTCATTTACACACATATATTCTGTTTTAGCCCTGCTGACCTTTATTCATCTCCTCTCTAAAGCATATCTCCACCTCTCCAGGGTCTCCTCAACCTGGTCCCTACTCTCACTACATATCACAATGTCATCTGCAAACATCATAGTCCACGGGGCCTCCTGTCTGATCTCATCTGTCAATCTGTCCATCACCACTGCAAATAAGAAAGGGCTCAGAGCTGATCCTTGATATAATCCCACCTCCACCTTAAACATATTTGTCACTCCCACCACAGTCCTCACCAATGTCACACTACCCTCATACATATCCTGTACCACTCTTACATACTTCTCTGCCACTCCCGACTTCCTCATACAATACCACAACTCCTCTCTAGGCAGCCTGTCATATGCTTTCTATAAGTCCACAAAGACACAATGCAACTCCTTCTGACCTTCTCTGTATTTCTCCAACAACACTCTCAGAGCAAACATTGCATTTGTAGTGCTCTTTCCTGGCAAGAAACCATACTGCTGATCACTAATCATCACCTCCCTTCTTAACCTAGCTTCCACTACTCTTTCCCATAACTTCAAGCTGTGACTGATCAATTTTATCCCTCTGTAATTACTGCAGCTCTGCACGTCACCCTTATTCTTAAAGATAGGTACCAAAACACTTTTTCTCCACTCCTTAGGCATCCTCTGACTTTCCAAAATTTCATTATACAATCTGGTTAAAAATTCCACTGCCATGTCTCCTAAGCACCTCCATGCTTCCACTGGTATGTCATCTGGGCCAACACCCTTTCCATTCTTCATCCTCTTCATAGCTATCCTTACTTCCTCCCTGCTAATCCATTGTACTTCATGATTCACTATCCCTACATCATCCAACCTTCTCTTTCTCTCATTCTCTTCATTCATCTACCCTTCAAAGTACTCTTTCCATTTACTCAACACACTCTCCTCACTTGTGAGTATGTTTTCCTCACTATCCTTTATCACCTTACCTGCCGCACATCTTTCCCAGCTCTGTCCCTCTGTCTAGACAATTGATACAGGTCCTTTTCTCCCTCTTTAGTGTCCAGTCTCTCATACAACTCAGTACTATATGTAATTAGAAGTAGTAGATATAGAAATGGAAAGAGAAAGTTAATAATAAAGATGATTCACGTTACCTTACAGCATAGAGACTTTCCAGAATCAAATATAGTATGATTCATAAAACAAAGCATTTAAAATTAGAAGGAATTTATTAATTTGTCCTTTAGTTTATTAGTTTTGTTTGCTCCTTCTTTCACAGACCAATCATTTTTGTTGCCTGTCTCTTCAAACTCTGGGATGACCATTCCATTTCTTCTATGTCTGACAGTATTTTCTTCTTTTGGATAAATTCTACTGCTTCTTGTAGGAAATCAAAGATCTTCACTCCTTCTGGCAAGGTGATTCTTATTCTTGCAGGAAAAATAATTTGAGCTTTAATATTGGCTTTTTTAAAGGACTTAATTAGAGGAACACACTCCTTTCTTCTGGATATGACTGTAGAGGTGCGGTCATTGTCAAAACAAATACATTTTTCACCCATCTTGATTGGGGAATTAGTCCAAGCTGATTTCAGCACTAAGTCCTTGTCTTGTGAGGAAAGAAATCTAACTATTATAGACCTAGCATTAAATGGACTCAGAGATGAAGCTGGATTTGCCAGGGACTGACGAGCCCTCTCATTTCCAAAAGAGAGGGATTCAGGCATGTTTAGTGCTGATGAAAACCACTTATTGAGGAACTGAATCATGTTAGCTCACTCATCTTTGTCAGGAATTCCATATATTCCTATATTATTCCTCCTTGGTCTACTTTCAAGTTTCTCGATCAGTGTGGTGTTTGGTTTCAGAAGAAATTCTTTGAGAGGTTCATTTTCCGTCACTCTGATATCTATGTCAGTTACTATTTCTTCTAAGGCAATCATTTGCTCAGATTGTTTTTTTACTATTGCATTTAGAAGTTCCAGCTGTTTACTGCATTCTTGTTTGATAATATCCATTTTGTTTTCGAGTTTGTCCATTTTTAGGGACAGTTCTTGGATGTTTGTTATTATAAGATGTAGTTCTTTCTTCACTGCACACTCCTGGTGTGGGTTCTTTGAGTTGCTCATGTTAAGTTCTTCAGTAGAAAACGTCTTGACAGGAATAATTAAAAAATTCTCTTAACTATGTATTAATTTTTAGAAAATAATAGAGTCTATGTTAATCTAACTTTTAGTATACTTTTAGTTAGATTTTTCTAAAAATTAAAGTATATTTTTTGTCAGGATATTAAAATCTAAGCGGAGCTGTCAGTTTCTGCTGCTATCAGACTGCCATCTTGGCCATGAGAAGTCTTGATGAGTGGATTTGAAATAGAAAATTCACCCCGGTGATCACTCCAGTGGCACTACTTGACAAAGGCACTGGAAACTAAGGTCAGGTGGCACGATGCCAGGGTAATCCTATGGGCTAGATTTGTAAAGGCTGCACGGCCATTAGCTTAATACACACCTATGAACTTATGTTGAAAGCAGATCTGTGCACACAGTATACCTTGACCTGACAAAGGCTTTTGACACAAGCCCACATTCAGGCATTAGTGATAAACTTAGCAAACTGAATGTAGACCCCTTTATTGTAAAATGGGTTGCCAACTGGCTCACAAACCAGACAAGCACTATCAAAGTGGGTGACTCCACATCAGCCAACAGACCTGTTAACAGTGGGGTGCCACAGGGGTCAGTGCTGGGCCTCCTACTGTTTGGTCTATAATTCTCAGAACTTCAGGTCAAAACTAAGGGGTTGTGACTGAACAAGTTTGCAGATGACTGCAAACTAGATGCAATCATTGACTCCCCAAATGATGACAGTATATGCCAGGATGGTCTCACACAGACCCACAAATAGTGTATTAGTCATGGTCTCAAACTGAATGCAAAGAAATGCATCATCATTCCCCTCAGCACAAATGTCCCCTCACACTATCAAATCAACAGCAATACCCTAAGTACCCATGAAGTGGTAAGGAACTTGGAACCACAGGTTGATCGCGACCATAACTTTGAGCACCATGTGTCTACTGTAGTAAGGGAACCTTTCTACATAGCACTCTTGATTAGCAAAGGCATCAACTTGAGAGCATAAGATGTTTTAACCCCCTATACACACATACGGCACATATGCAGCCCATAATTCTGTATAATGCCCTGTTTGGCATATACTGTACTAAGCACCTGCAGCAATTAGAGAGACCTCACAGGTTTCTAACAAAGAAGATCAAGGAGTTCCAGCATGTGCCTTACACAGACCAACTAAAGTCCTTGTCGCTATACTCCATATTGTATAGACTTCTTAGGGAAGACTTATGCCTGGCCTACAGAGCAATCCAAGTCCCAAACCTAATGAACTTGCTGCATATCCGTAAATCAAATGGGATTAGGGCTACCAATTCCAGGGACCTAAATATGGTCTGAGACGTAAATAGGACATGCTGGAGGGACTGATTTTAGCTCCCAGTGACTGCCTCATCTTTGGAACAGGTAACTGATTCATGTGAAACAGAGCACCTCTATGACACTGTTCAAGAGGAACCTGGATCAGTGCATAGGGCACTGAAAATTCTTACTGAGGATAGAGCCCACAACCCTCCTGGACATGGGCAGTCATCACTAAATGCAATCTTTGGTAGTGACTTGTATTTCTATGGTATTACATTGGAATGAAATGGCTAGGCTTAAAATGACCTCTGGGTCGATAGCTTAGTGATCTCCTATGATCCTATAAGTAAATGCAATTCTCAGTACTAAGAAAATGTATATGATTATAGGGATGTACATACTAAATCTGAAATGTATGTGACTTTGAGATTTCCCTTTTCTCAATGATATAACAATCTCACAGTTATCATATATAAAGATCAGGGTGGTATGGGGGTGCAGAGGAGACTGCCCCCTGCAAAAAATATGTTAATGTCTAACAGCAAATTTCCCATGAATCACACAAAGTATTTTATTTTTCGTACTCACACTGTCAAGTCTTGAACTTATGATAGGGTACCCTAAATAGGTTACCTCCATGAATGCACTACTTTGAGGTAGGGGAGACAGATGTATTTCCTTTCTTCTGAGTCAAAGCATATAGAAAGATTGGGAGTGTCAATGCAGTGTTATTGATATGGCCGACTTCATTAATTCTGGCAATGAGCTGTTGATCACATCAAGTAGAGTCTAATTTTTTTCTTCTTTGGCCTTGATACAACAAGGTTCTCTTCTTTGAGCTATATTTTCACTTTCTAGATACATCTGAACTCAAAACAATATGTTAAGTTCTTCCTTTTTTAATTTCTCCAAATCTTTTGGATTTCTAATACCATGACAGGAATGGACCCCATTCCTAAGTCAAAGTACGATTAAAGTTCATGAAATTAGTATCGTTTCACTATTTGATGTCAGCCAAAAGTGCTCTTCGCAGTACTCACAATGTGTAGCATATTTAAATAGGATTGTAGACTCTTTTTTTTAATACCCTTGCACCTACTACTATTGGAACTATCTGGGTATCTTTTTTCCACATTGCTCTCGTTTCTGCTTGCAAATTTTGATATTTTATGACTTTGTGTCTCTCTGTACGCAGCACACTGGAGTCACTGGGTGTGGTGATTTCAATGATCAATTCTACTTTTGTCTTCTTTTCCTGGACCACTATATCTGGTTTTCTAGCATATATCTTTTGAACTGTTGGCACTGGGTGATCCCATGTGATGTAGACTTCATCATTTTCTAAGATGCTTTGTAGCTCATGTTTCCAGTGTTTTTCAGCCACTTCAATACCATAATGTTTGCACAATCCCCAGTGTAACAGTCTCGTCACATTATTATGCCTTCCAGTATACAGTCCTTCTGCCATTAGTATGTCACAGCCAGCAACAAGGTGTGCGACTGTTTCAAATTCTGTTTTACAAAACCTACATTTGTCTGTTTCTCTCACATGTTCAATGGCCTTTGTAAACCAACATGTATGTAGCCCACTGTCTTGGGCTACCAATATTAACCTTTCATCTCTTGGTTTAAATTCACGTCTCCTTAACCATACCTGTGTTCGTTCCTCATCAACATGAGGTTCTTCCAGAAGTTTTCTATACTTGCAGCTATATTTATGCATTTTCCACATTTCTTGCCTTCTTCTCATCTGGTCCTTCACCTTATATTCTTCCTTTTGTTTTTTTGGCGCATTCAGTTGCTGCCTGTTTTTTATCTGCTTCTGGTGGGATTTCCATTCCTGCTTGATGTTGATATGCTTCTGCTAGATTAAGCAGAGAAGCCACCTTAGATTTATTCTCCTCATGTTTCAAAACTTTCACTACATTTGGGTCTTGTGAGGTCAGCAGATATGTGTGAAGTCCCACAATTGCAGATCTGTACATATAATCAATTTCAAGGAGGCCACACCTCCTTTGGAATTGAGAGTATATAATCTTGGTATGCACTGATTTTTATAAATCATTTGATGAGCATGAAACATCCTTCTTGTTTTTCCTATCTAATCTATCCAGCACCTTTTGGGGCTAGTCAATCACTCCAAAACTGTAAGTTAGGACAGGAAGAGCAAATTAGTTTACAGCTTGGATATTGTTCCTACATGTCAATGCTAGGAACAAAAAAAGAAAAAATGTCTTCCCTGAGTGATCTAGTTATTGTCTATTTAACTGCCTGAATCTTATTATTCTTTTTCTCCATACAAACTGCACTGTGGTTCATCAGACCAATAATATTATCCCTAAGGTTGGCTAAAGGCCATACACAAGTTAGCTAATTTGATTTTATTTTCTCTTATTTATAATAGTGCATTTTTTTCCTGTGACATTTCTTATGCTGTCCAATAAACATCTCACTTAACTGCATCATGTGGGGAAATTAGATTATGCCATGGCTGATCAATAACTTGCTGAAATGATCCTAAAAGACAGAATTTTAACAGAATTATAAATGTTTTCGTGGGCTGGTTTTGCCATCTCATGACCATTACAATGTCTGCCAGAAAACATATAATAGACGGTAAAGTGGGATTGTTGTACCTATTAGAAACGTTTAACTTCAAGTATGTTAAAAACTGAAGTGAAAGATGCCGACAAGAAATGGCCAGCTTGCATTTGTGATTAAAAGTTTATTGAAATGGTGGCTTAAAAAATGCAGCTTCAGCAAGCAAGCAAACATTTACATATTAATATGGCTTTATATGATCAGATATAAAATATGATGTAAGAGTCCATTTACATTATTTGGTGCAAACTCAAGGCAGGAATGCACTTAAAAATCCCAATACTTCTAGTGGGCTACAAATTCTTGCTAACATTTTCTAATTCTACTAACGGTTATATCGGCTCTGTAACATTTTGCCTATCAGCCTTATGGCTTCACTGAAGATAATCCTAGAGTTAGATGACATGCTTTTTTCTATGTTGTCATGTGACATCAGCACACCCTGATTTCTCTACATTGATGCTTATGTTTTTTGTCTCCCCAAAATAGTGCTGTGTTACTTTATAAATGCAGTGTTTTTTTAATTCTGTTATATACTTTTGTTCTTTTTAAAACTCACTTATTGATATATCAAGTCACAGACAAGCATACATTTATATACAAGAAAACAAACCATGTTAACATTTTCACAGTTACAAATATTATGCATCACATACATGATTTTATAGAATTATCAGTCCAACACTGTATAAATTGTTCAATTCTTGCCTTCTCTTAAACCTCACTCATCCTCTAAAACATTATTCTGCACATATCGTTCCCACAATTTCCATTTTTTCTATGTAATGTGCTTTTTCTCTTTTCCAGAGATCCTACTTCTATCTTTGTTACAATATTAAATACTTCAAATACAGTTAGCTTTGACTTTGATTTCCATTTTCTAGTAATTGCATTTTTGGCAACCACCAGAAATAAACTTAAAGGACCTTACTATGTCTAGATAATTCACATCCTGTATCCCAGGTAAAAAACAAAATAAATAATTCCATTTGTTAACACCCATTTCTTCACCCAATGTTTCTGAAGGAGTACTCTGTAGGGAATTTTTTTAAAAATTTGCCAACTCATTACATTCCCAAAAGAAATGCTCCCAGTTATCTCTTCCCTATCATACTTCCAGTATTTGTCATCTACCTGAGGAAAAAATCTTTGGAGTCTGCTTGGAGTGTACAGATACCTATGCAAACACTTCCAAGCAACAATCCTAAACTAAAACTTCTAGACCTTGTTGCATATTTGGGAGCCATCCACATGTCCTCCCATTGTTTACTTGTGAACTGCTTATCCAACTCTCTTCTCGATGTTTTCTAACCTCCTCTGATTGGTTTCTATAGTTATCATGCAATATTTTATATGCCATACTAATTATCCCTTTCTAACAGCAACTTCTTTTTTAGATTCAACTAAAAACTCTTAACAGAGCAGGTTTTTCACTTAGGATCCCCCTCTCTCTTTCTCTTTGCCTACACTCTTATATCAATCCCTGATAGGGAAGGCCGCCTCTAGCCTGCAGTCCAAATGTCTTCTTGACCTTTTCCCATTGCTCTTTTTGTTCTTATAATTTAACATATGCAACATAGTCAAGCTATCATCCCTGTGTGTGCTCTATTTATTTGCTTCATCTATATCTAATATCCTTTAATGTGCAGCCATTTATTATGCCAGTGTAGCACATGTGGTTTGCACTTCAGTTACATGAGATAACTACTGATTTTCATATTCAGTATCTATACCCAGCAACAGAATTATTGTGATTTGATTATCATAACTTGTAGGTACTGCCCCTACTCAAAATACAACATCCAGAATTATAGTTTCAGTTCAGTCCAGCCCTTTACCTCATGTATTCTGTTAATTACCCCATTTTGGATGTGCAGTCACAATTTTTTTATTTTTATTTATCCTTTGTTGATCAGGTTAGTCCCACTAAGCTAGTAGTCTCTTTTCGGGGGAGACCTGCGGTGACATTTATACTACTCAGGAAATTTGGCCAGGGCATCAGGGAACTTCTCCTACTCTTTTTGTTAGGTGTTGTTGGATCTTTTATATCCACCTGAGCTACTACCTGCTCAAACAGATGTGGCCTGGTTTAATGACACGCTCAGGAGTGCAGCACCAACTTTATGCTACACTGCAGAGTCAGCAATCAATCTACCTGGTGCGGGACTGGAACCAACAGCCTTCTGCACTAATCATGAGTGTGCTACCTGTTGTGCCACTAACTCCATTGACATAAAAAATGTGTATGATCCTACCAAGTGGTACAGATGCATTTTCATCTCAGTTAAACAAAAAGGTTTCTCTATGCAATCCTAAAACTAATTTTCATTTATAATGGCCATACTGTCCTTTTCACTTCAAAGACACATTGCTGAACTTAAAAGTCATTATTATATTCAGTGATGCCATATTAAAAAAAAATCTGAAGCATTTGCAGTAAACACTATATCTTATTGATTGTCTGTTCAGATGGTCGGTACCAGCATATTGACCTAAATGATTGAAGAGCAACATCAATGACAAATACCACAATTATTGCAAAGCAACAGACAAATAAATAAATTAGAAAGAATACTTTTTGCAGGATCTCTTGTACACTCAACATCACAGCAGTGGTAGTTTCCTGTGAGTTAGTTTTGTAGCATCATATACAGTGAATGACCATTTTTTTCACAGTATTAGTTTTTAGTGTTTAAACAAATTTCATTCAGGTGTATCTGTTTCCTAGTTTTTAGGTTAATTTGTCAGTTTTTATGACACAGAAGGCAATGCTGTATACTTTGTGAGTACTGTGGTTGCAGTTTGATTTATATGTGCTATGGTCTGTTTTTTTTTTTTTTTTTTTTTTGCCCTTTCTTTGCAGGTATCAGTGAACTTAATAAATTTAACAACTGTGAATTCTGAGTGTAAAGGAGCACTTTCACCCTGCAAATAGTATTGTTTTAGCATTTGTTTTTACACTCTTTTTTTTTTTCTTTTTCACAGTGATAGTGTCACTTGCCATTGATGTCTATTACTTTAATGAAATACTTTTGTTATCTTGGCTTTCAGTGGTACATTCATTAAATCTGTAGCATGAATCCTTATAACTGTCTCCTCACTGCAGAACTTGTGAACTTCACGAGTTGACTTATGGTTAACATTACACATCCATACATGCACATGACATTTGTCTGTGTCATCACAGAGTAATGCATTCACTCATTTCTTTGTTAGTCCAATTATTTTGCATTCTAGCCATCAATTTTTCAAACTGCCAGCTGTAAAGCTGTAATTTTGCATTCACTTTCATTTAACTATATCCAGAAGAAATACATTACTAAATGCAGGATTTAAACCGTTGCACAGAAATATTCATAATCCTTTAACTTTCAGGTGACATATAAGAAACAGCATTCTGGTTTTGAATGCCTTACTGTGAATCCAATTCCCACTGTGGCAGAGAAGGACCCAGGCAGGAACTTTCCTTGATCAAACTGAACCAGCAGTGATGTCTTTCCAACTCCACTGTCTCCAACCAAGATTGTCTGCAAAAAAAGTGAACATGAGTAGGTTACAAGCAAACTAATTATTGAAGTAAACAAGTGACTAAAATAGCATATATTGGTCAACAATATGTTTTAATTGTATCATATAAGCATATCTTGACATATGATTTCTATTACTTATCCAAAGTAAGTTATAATTCCATTTGTTTCCTAAAAATATTTAATATCTACTATCAAGGAGTAGCAGGTATTATCTAATACAGAGAAGTGGAGACATTTTAAGGTTACTTCTGCAAACAACTAAATTAAATAAAAATTTGAATATTATTGTGTAGATGAGATTGCAGTCATTTACATGTTAATTTGTAAAGCAGCTCTTCAAGCCATACTTTTTAATATGATAAACTTATTAATACCTTCAATAAATTGTCCACTGTTTCAGCTCTCTATTACAGAGAGTATTTCTGTATGTGTCTGTCATACTATAAGACTCCAACATTTCAGAGTTAAACATCATCACAATGATATAAACTTCTCTGTTTTAAACCACTGCAACTTTAAACACATTTCAAGTGAATATTATATTTTTTTTCATCACCATGTTTCAAAGAGAATGTGTATCTATGTTATTATAATGCAACCTAGTCATGCAGTTAAGCCTATAAACCTGTATTAAGAGACAATGAATGCCCCACACTGATCCATTTTTGTACATGTTAGAATGTTTAAGTGCAAAATGTTGTTTCAGTCATAAAGATGTTTCTGAAGGGCAAACCTGTATGCAAATCAACAAATTTCAAAGCATGCAAGTATGTAAATGAATAACTCTGCTGAATGAGGAGGCAGGAGATGAGAAAATGCCATCATTAATATTAATGACAGTTGTCCCCTGCTGTATGAAACTAAAACACTCGTAACTTACCTTTTTTTTATAAATAATACATTTTGTCCTATATTTTCAGTTATTCAGGAGTATGGTACCACAGCTTTACTTTCCTATGATCATTTTAAAATGCAGCACATTGTTTCCCCAGATCAAAAAGTAGATGAGCAAACTGATTCATATGTGCAAGTTTCTTATCCTGCCCTTACATTGCTAATACGCTGCTGAGAATATCCCTCTGCAGCCTGTATTAATTTTACCATGTAGTACAGTTTCCTTTGCCAACATAGATATTTTTTCTGTATCTCGTTGGAGCTTTTCTCCCCGGGCCTCCACTGAAAATGGGCTCTTTTAGGCCCAGTGGACTTATCCTGGTAAACAAATGCAATAAATAAATAAATAAAATAAATAAATATGGAACATTAGCACAGTCCAATTAGTATGGCATTATTAACCCAGTATCACCAAGGTACTGATTGCTACTATGCATGGTTAAAGTAGCCACAAATAAGATGTTGTTAATATCTGTCATACAATGTATCTAGAATAAGTTTATAACTGTTGTATAATGTATCTACTGCATATAGAGCATTTTACCCACATACAGCAACATAAAGCACATTACTGAGTCAGGCTTAATCCAACTTTATCTTGGTGCTGTATTTTATTATACAAATACTACAGTAAGTATAGCATAGCTTACTGAATTTCAATCAGACACACATAATCACATGAACATGCACAAACACACACACACACACACACACACACACACACACACACACACACACACACACACACACACACACACACATACACACACACACACACACACACACAGATTCAGGAGACTCACATCCATATACTTCCAAGGTTTAGGCTACAAGGGATAAATGGATTACTTGGAAAGTCCTTGTTTTTCAAACTCTGTGTTTTATTCATAAAAGCTGTACTTTCACAGTTGATATTGAAGCTTTGCTTGATTATGCTTGGCTGCCTGGAAGTTTAGCACAGAAGATTAAAGCTGTTCTGTACCGGTCAGCTTCTCCATGTAGTCCTGCTTTTGACTTTCAGCCTCCATGTGCCTATTGTGTATGACTCAAGGTTCAGCATTAAAAAGGGATTTGTTCTGTAAGTGCATCACTGAAAAATGGAAATACTTCCCTGTTATTTCTGAATGTAACTATGGGGCTCTTACATAGGTATTCTGATGATAAAGTCCTTTAGTACCTTAACCAAACCTGTCATATGTCAGTTAGGAAACTGACATTGTTGAGTGTTACAATTACTTGCACTAAAAGTAAAGAAGAGTGAGCCACTTCATGTACTACATGCAGTAGCTGGTAGGGCACCCCTAGACTTATCCAAGCACCTCAAACCTGGCTATTCAGGAGGCAGGCAATCCTGTTGATGACAATACAGGTCTGGCAAAGGGATGTCTTATATGTCTCTTCTGTAACTCCATTTGGATTTCTCACTGGTATCTTGACACATGGCTCCAGTGGATATCTAGCATCATCTGAAATCACCTGAAATATGAAAGAGAGAGAGCGAGAGAGAGAGAGATAATGTGTGTGTGTAGGGGGAGATATAAACAAAGTAAAAGGGATTTAATATTCAACAATACATTTTACTATGAATAACCACTTAAATAGAATAGAAAAAAAAGGGTAAAAATTAACTAACCAAGAAGATGACCACTGGGCATCTTACCATGCAGGAAGAGATGGTACAGCGAGCCAGTGTGCCAGATATGGGAATCATGTGCACTGCCAGGATGCCGAGCAGAGATGTTGGTGATAAATTCTTGCGCATCACTACCTGTTTATTGATAGAATGGGAACCCTTCCTACTGTGATACTGCTTCCCCATGGACCAGAAGGGGTCCTAATAGCAACACAGGTGCAGTCTGATGCACCAAGCACCTCAGGGAAAATTTCTACCCCTGTAAAAGGCATCCATACTCCTGGCTCAGTCATGAGATGACACCAGAAAATAGATGTACTGACCCATATTTACGAGTACATCCAGGAACTGCTAGAGTATTATGGCGGCACAAGTCTGTGAGATACCCAAAATGTCCCCAGTTTCTCTCTGTAAGGTCCCCATGGCAAGTATAGTTAGGGGCATACATACTATTGTATTCACAGGGATAAGAAGTACGCACATTCCTTTAGTGTCCTATGGTGGTCATAACTCAGAAACCAAAGATTCAGTCAGGTACCCTGGACCCAATAAAGGTCACTCCTTTAAGGAAGATTTAGTTAATGAATTAAACTTCATTGA
This sequence comes from Protopterus annectens, assembly GCF_019279795.1. Classification (NCBI taxonomy): domain Eukaryota; kingdom Metazoa; phylum Chordata; order Ceratodontiformes; family Protopteridae; genus Protopterus; species Protopterus annectens. The sequence continues at coordinate 32,413,546 of NC_056744.1, read as the reverse complement.
AGGGTTATTTGTTGCCAGAGGATACCCCAAGTTGGTTGTGGATTTCATCAAAAAAGAAATGTTGGAAGGATTGGGTAAAAATACTTTCCTTTAATAAATTTAACAGAGGATGAAGTGAGTGTTACCTCCCCCCAAAATGTAGTTCAGGAGAATGTAGTTCAGGAATATCTGGTTGGTGTAAGGGTGGATATTGACAAAGACCTATTTTTGTATTAAAGGATACAAGAATGGTACAGGACACTATTTTCAAGTACTGGGATCTTTTTTTCAAGTATGCCAAATAGTTTAAATGTTTTTTCTAAAACTTTGAAGTTCAGTTTTAGGAGGGGCCTTAATTTGAAGAACTATTTTGAAAGTACACCACTGTGTATTGGTAATATCTACAAAAAGGGCACTTTCAGGTATGGGATGTGTCCCCAATGTCTATTTATTTCAAACATGTCAGAACTGCAGATTTGGGGACCACAAAAAAAACTTGTGCCAACCGGTTACTACAGTTGTTATTCAAAAGGGGTGGTGTATCTCGCCTATTGTACTCAGTGTTTCTCATATTATGTTGGGAAAACTGAGAGAAAATTAAAAGAAAGAGTGTATGAGCATACATATGAAACTGACAAAGGAAAGGAAACCAATGCACTGTTTAGACATACCTTAAACTGTGTTCAAGCTAATTTTAAGTTCTGGATGTTGGAAGAAGTTAACCCGCTTGAAAGGGGAGGTGACTGGGAAACCAGTTTAGAGTACTGAGAGCTTATATGGCCATTATGCCTGGAAGTCTGCACTCCCCCTGGTTTAAAATGACCACTATTCTCTTGCTCCTGCCCTAAAAAGAGGAACTTGAAATACTGAGTGTTTATTTTTATGTATTTTTATGAGTTTTTTTTTGTTTTATGTAGTTTTATTTATGTATGTTAGTAAAGAAATTATTCACAGAGTATATTCAGGAACAAGAAATGCTTCAGACTGTAAAAAAAAACCCACCAGGGGATGGAATATACTAGATATTGTTTGTGTTCCTAAAGAAATTACTGTAACTTCAAGTCAAGTTTTACCACCATTGATGTGCAGTGATCATGGGGTCATAAAGGTTAATTTGTTGCTAGATAATTCTGCCAAACTGAAATCTAAGCCAATGCACAGAAGGTTAATTACAGATTATAGGGAAGCAAAAAAGTTGCTATATAAAACTAACTGAAGTGAGGTGTTCAGTGGAAAAACTGCAGATGGAATGTGAAAAGTTTTGAAAGAGAAATTGTTTGAGTGCAAAAAGTCAAAAAAAATGTTTAACATCAGGATCTAGGCACGTAACATCAGGGGGGAGGTATATTTCCATAAGAACAAGATACCTGATTAAGGTGAGAGACAAAAAAATATAAGAAATGGAAGCTAGGTCGAACTACAACTTTGAAAAATAAACGAGCTGGACAAATAGATTAAGCATAGTGTTAGACAAGATCAAGAAAATTTTGAAGAAATTTTATATAAAGATATTGAGCATAATAGGAAACCTTTTTATAGATACATAAGATGTGGAAGGAGTAAAGATACACAAACTGAAAAACTGTGTGCAGATTCTAAAATGTATTCTCAGACACAACAGATTATAAATATATTTACAAAATCTTATGCAAAACAGTTTGGCTCCACAAAAGGGGTGGTAAGTTGTCCTAGTGACATCCAGGTAACCGTAAATACTAGAATCAAATTAGATTATATTGAAAAAGAACTGTGCAAACTGGATCCAAACAAAGCGCAGGGAGGAGACAGAATAAGTAACAAAGATTTGAGAACACTTAAGCAAGAACTTACACTGCTATTACATCTATTATTCACTAGGTCATATAAATATGGAGAGATTCCTCAAGATTGGAGACATGCACTTATTAAATCTGTCTTTAATGGAAAGGGGAGTAGGACAAACTCAGAGTCATATAGACCCTTAAGTCTACTTTCATGTTGTGGACAAACACTGGAGAAAGTAATACTGGATAAGTTATTGTCAGCACTGGATAGGCTGGGACTTGAAACCATATATCAGTATACATATGTTGAAAATAGATCTATTACCACCTGTAACATGATATTCTATAACAATATAATAACAGCTATGAATGAAAAATTGTGCTGTGATGTGATTTATGTAGATTTAACTTCAGCATTTGACAGTTGTCATGCACAAAACACTGATCAATACATTTGTACAACTAGGTATTGATGTACTGTTGATAAGATGGATAGCTGCCTGGCTTACAAATTGGACATGGCAAGTATCACACACCAACTGGACAGGAGAAATCCTTGGTTACAGTCAGGGTGTCCCACAGGGCTCTGTACTAGGCCCTTAGTTGTTTCGATTGTATCTTTCAGACCTTACTTTTTCATCTGAGGTGTTCTACAGTCTATATGCTGACAACCTGAAATTGGGTAAACTGATTACAAGTGTTACAGATAAGGCATGTCTGCAAAATTATTTGACTAAATTGACCATTTGGGGACAGGAGAATAATATGTTGGTAAATACATCAAAAACTAAACATATGAGATTTGGGAGACATAAACTGAAAGGTGAATATTTAATAAAGCACACAGTGATTGAAACTGTAGACTCATTTAAGGACCTGGGTATATGGGTAGATTCAGCTATGAGTTTTTCTAATCATATCAACCAGTTGGCTATGATAGTTACAGAACTATAGGTTGTGTAAAAAGATTTATAAAGTCTAGGAAATCAAACATAATGAAGTCATTGTTTGTTAGTTACATTAGACCAAAACTTGAGTATGGAATAACAATATGGAAACCCTATAGGAAAACAAGCATGAATAAACTGGAAAGAGTACAGCGGAAATATACGAAGGGCATCCATGGATGTGAAAATCTAAGTTATTATGAAAGACTAAAATATCTGAACTTGTACAGTATCTCTTACAGATATTTAAGAGGAGATCTTATTCAGGTGTATAGGGCATTTAGAGACAACTACCTCTGGGAATGTTTGGGGTTATCAAAAAGTACTAGAGAATCATCAGATAACCTATGTAGAAGATTCTATAGAATGAAAAGTGTAGTAATTGGTTCTCTGACAGAGTAGCTGATGCTTGAAACAGACTAGCAAATTACATTAAAGCAAGTACTAGTTTAGATATTTTTAAGAACAGCCTGGACATTTATTTTGGGAACAAATGTTTTGGCATATTGGCAAGCTAGAAGGGCTTTAATGCCCGTGCTTGAAACATTTGTATGTATGTATGTAATATTACTATTACTTTTAATATGGTTGGTTTATTCCTATTAGTATGGGACCAATGATTTATTCTGTACAGTAATGACATGGCCAATGGGATTTGACCAGTGGTTATTTAAATGTGAATTATGGAATATTTGTCATTCTGATGAAGTTCCCCATTGAGGAACGAAAGCGTTAAATCCGACCATTGAAGAGTGTTACTTTTATATATCTTTTTGTGTTGATTATTTTATTTTCACCAAGTTTGTTATATGGTTCCTGTTTTTTACTATTATTTGTTACCATGTTGAAATTGCAGGAGCAACCTTTATTGAGACCAGGGCACCTGGTTGAGTCTTTGGTTTCTGAGTTAGTTCTTGTATTGGTACTCAGCCTTTCCACTGGATTGCTTGGTTATTGGTTTCCTATGGTGGTCATACATACTCACTAAGACCCTTATAATGTCCCTGTTCACTCTGAACCTTTCAAGTATCTCCTGATTATCATAAATTTGATAATCAGGAGATAATGAGTTATGTTCTGCCTATATGTCCAGCTTCTTAGCCAGCGAATGCTGCTGGGTGCAGGCAATTCACACCTAGAAATATCTATATATAGATATCCTATTTAGTAGATAGGGTTGGTGAGACTCCCCTTTATATAATATATTTGGGGATGGAGTAGAAAAGTGAGAAATTTCCACTATGAATCATAAATACCCAAAAGAATGCTTCATTGCCATATGCCATTTTACATAATTTTTCATTTACATCTCATTAGTGCTTTATTTACTTAGGCTTATTCATGGCCATCATGCATAAACATATGTGGCATCTATGAATCACTGATTAATGTGCCCCTTCCTGGACAGCATGGATAGCGTTAATGCATCTGCACAATGACTATGAATACATCCCCTAATGTTTTCATAGGTTCATAGGTTCATACTAGGCTATCTGCCTTAGGGCATTTATAAGCCTAGCCAGAGTGTGTTTGGCTTTCGCCACCCACTTTAAATGAATTTTGCTATGCCCTTTTTCGAGGTTAGTATACTGTGCCTCTGTCTAACAGTGACACAGAAGTGATACCCGGGGTAAACCTACTATCTCCCATCCACTCATCAAGATTCCTCTTGAAGAGAGTCAATGAGGGACTCTGCCTAACCTGGACTGGGATTTTATTCCAGAGTGAAGAGAGCCTCTGGGTTATGAATCTGTCCCTCCAGCATGTCTTATTTATTTCAGTGCTGAGGTTCAAGTCTCTCAAGCGTGTAGCTCGATGGGATTCATGGGATTCAGTTGTGACAAAGAATACAACCCCTACTGTTTTCAGTTGTGACAATGAATACAACTCCTACTGTTTTCAGTTGTGATGAGAAATACAACCCCTAATGTTTTCACTTGCGATCATTAATACAACCCCTACTGTTTTCAGTTGTGACAATGAATACAACCCCTACTGATTTCAGTTGTGATGAGAAATACAACCCCTAATGTTTTCACTTGCGATCATTAATACAACCCCTACTGTTTTCAGTTGTGACAATGAATACAACCCCTACTGTTTTCAGTTGTGATGAGAAATACAACCCCTAATGTTTTCACTTGCGATCATTAATACAACCCCTACTGTTTTCAGTTGTGACAATGAATACAACCCCTACTGTTTTCAGTTGTGATGAGAAATACAACCCCTAATGTTTTCACTTGTGATCATTAATACAACCCCTACTGTTTTCAGTTGTGACAATGAATACAACCCCTACTGTTTTCATTTGTGATGAGAAATACAACCCCTAATGTTTTCACTTGCGATCATTAATACAACCCCTACTGTTTTCAGTTGTGACAGTGAATACAACCCCTACTGTTTTCAGTTGTGATGAGAAATACAACCCCTAATGTTTTCACTTGCAATCATTAATACAACCCCTACTGTTTTCAGTTGTGACAATGAATACAACCCCTACAGTTTTCAGTTGTGATGAGAAATACAACCCCTACTGTTTTCAGTTGTGATGAGAAATACAACCCCTAATGTTTTCACTTGCGATCATTAATACAACCCCAAATGTTTTCAGTTGTGACAATGAATACAACCCCTACTGTTTTCAGTTGTGATGAGAAATACAACCCCTAATGTTTTCACTTGCGATCATTAATACAACCCCTAATGTTTTCAGTTGTGACAATGAATACAGCCCCTACTGTTTTCAATTGTGATGAGAAATACAACCCCTAATGTTTTCACTTGCGATCATTAATACAACCCCTAATGTTTTCACTTGCGATCATTAATACAACCCCTAATGTTTTCACTTGCGATCATTAATACAACCCCTACTGTTTACACTTGCGATCATTAATAGAACCCCTAATGTTTTCACTTGCGATCATTAATACAACCCCTAATGTTTTCACTTGCGATCATTAATAGAACCCCTAATGTTTTCACTTGCGATCATTAATACAACCCCTAATGTTTTCACTTGCGATCATTAATACAACCCCTAATGTTTTCACTTGCGATCATTAATACAACCCCTAATGTTTTCACTTGCGATCATTAATACAACCCCTACTGTTTTCACTTGCGATCATTAATACAACCCCTAATGTTTTCACTTGCGATCATTAATACAACCCCTAATGTTTTCATTTGCGATCATTAATACAACCCCTAATGTTTTCACTTGCGATCATTAATACAACCCCTACTGTTTTCACTTGCGATCATTGATACAACCCCTAATGTTTTCACTTGCGATCATTAATACAACCCCTAATGTTTTCACTTGCGATCATTAATACAACCCCTAATGTTTTCACTTGCGATCATTAATACAACCCCTACTGTTTTCAGTTGTGATCATTAATACAACCCCTACTGTTTTCACTTGCGATCATTAATACAACCCCTAATGTTTTCACTTGCGATCATTAATACAACCCCTAACGTTTTCACTTGCGATCATTAATACAACCCCTAATGTTTTCACTTGCGATCATTAATACAACCCCTAATGTTTTCACTTGCGATCATTAATATAACCCCTAATGTTTTCAGTTGTGATCATTAATACAACCCCTAATGTTTTCACTTGCGATCATTAATACAACCCCTAATGCTTTCACTTGCGATCATTAATACAACCCCTAATGTTTTCAGTTGCGATCATTAATACAACCCCTAATGTTTTCACTTGCAATCATTAATACAACCCCTAATATTTTCACTTGCGATCATTAATACAACCCCTAATGTTTTCACTTGCGATCATTAATACAACCCCTACTGTTTTCAGTTGTGATGAAGATTGTGCAGATAACAATAATGATGTTTGCAATGTGTAAGTTGTTCATCAGTACACTCACAATTCTTCCATTCTCCCTGCTGTCTCAATGAATAAATAATCTGTAATGTCAAAGATGCATTCAACATCTATGAAATAGCAGCACCTCTGAGAAATCAGGCATGGAATGGTACCTAGATGTTTCACATTAGAGTTTTACATTTCTTTTTTGGTTAATATAAGGGAGTGAAATATTTTCCTTTCAGTAGTTCTATATTAAGCTGAGGCATATGTTCCGGTTTCTAACTGAAAACAAATTTGAATGTTACAGTGCAGAAGTTTTATTCTGAATTATTCATTCCACAGCATATTAGTGTGGTGAAATCATTGCAGCATCTAGGTCTAGAAGCTGTATTAATTGCACTGAGTAATATGTTATATGTTGTACACAGCTAGAGCAGTGTAGATTGGTTAAGGTATTCCTGCTTATAAACCATCACTACCCATACCCCTCTTTATTTTCCCTAATTTTGTTATCCACTGTCTCAATAGAAATCTGAAAGCATAACCAGTTTTAAAATAATTGCATGCAAAAAGGATTAATTCAACTTAACACCTTACACACCCTACTCTTTCAGTCAGGTTTATAACTAAATGACATTGTTATTTTTGGTTTCTTAAGATTTACAATTACTAACCAACACTGTTCAATAAGCATAACAGCTGAAAAATAGTTATTAAATTTTGCCAGCTGTTCTATGCCACTGTCCTACACTAAATACTTGTTTAATGATAAACAAGAATATTTTTAATGTATTTGCAAATACCTTGATCTTTTCATTTGGCAAGACACATTGCACAAATTGTTAAACTTTATAAATAACTAAACTTGAAATCAATAAGCAAGCTGGTGATGTTAACTGAATTGCTTGGAGTGAATGTAAGCCTTTTTTGTAGAACAGAAACATGTGCTGGGTCCAAATGAATTTCACAAAGATTCGACACTTTGATTGTGTATTCTGTATTTACCCCTTGTTCTTCCCTTCCTTTGCCAGTCGTTTGTTTCTTGGCTGACCACTTCACAGTCCTTATTTCCCCCAAAGGGTGCACTAAAAAAGGACCTGGTGAACCAACAGGTAATGGGGGGAAATTATCCTGAAGTGTTTTACCACTTGTACTAGGAACAACATTAAGAGAAACATCAGGTACACCTCCATCCAAAGTTGCAGTGTCATAAGGCAAAACTAAACTGGCCCCACTCTGTTGTGTAGACATAATAGGGTTTTTTAAGGGATAAGCTGTCCCTCCAGAATAAGGTGCAAAATCCCTTCTAGGCTTACCCTGTTTTCTCTGTACTATAGATGCTCTTAAATGATCAGCAGTTCTTCGTTTATTCACTTAGCCAAAAATAAATGTTGAAAATATGAAAGTTATTTCTTCAAAATGACAACAGTGGTAATGTCGATAATTCAATATTATCAAGATTACCCAGGTTACCTTGACTTCCTGTGGTGTTTTGACTTACATTGTGCAGGGGGCAAGCTCATCTGCATCTCCCATGGGGGGGAGGCTGCGACCCCACACCCCCTGCATATTATATATACAAATTCTGAGATTGCACTACAGTGAGGAAAAAGGGTAAATTTCCCAGTCCCCACTGTAGTGTGAAGTCCAGTCAGAACGTCATCCTCATATGAGCAAATGAAAACTAGCATTCACTATGGTGGATTCGAACATTTTCAGATCGGCATTAGTGAAACTGGGAACCATGCATTCAACCATCCCAGTTTCATGTAACTGCTGTTCAATATTTTGATAGTAAATCTGTATATATATATATATATATATATATATATATATATATATATATATATTAGTGTGTATATGTGTGTATTTCACACATTTCACCGAAACTCATATCACTGAACACAAATCAACGAAAGCACAATTCACTGAAAACACAATTCTCCGAAACACATGTCACCAAAAATGGTATATGGCCTTGTCCCCACTGTAGGGCGACCCTGGAGTTAGTATATATAGTAAGGGGGGTGGGTGGGGGGGGCAGAGCCCCCCACATATTTCAAGTATGTATCATGTTTAGATAAGAGTAATAGAATGCAATTGCAAGTATGCATGTATAAAGTGTAACACATTTAAAATATGTGGGGGGCGTACCCCCCTACTATATATACTAACTCCAGGGTTGCACTACAGTGGAGACAAGGCCATATACCATTTTCAGTGAAATGTGTTTCGGTGAATTGTGCTTTCAGTGAAAAATGCACACTAATTTAACTTTCGGTGAAATGTGCATTCGGTGAAATGTCCTAGATCCATATATATATATATATATATATATATATATATATATATATATATATATATATATATATATATATATATATATATATATATATATATAAAATTTGATTATCTTATGAAATTGTCACCTCATATAATAATTTACGATTATAATGTGTTTATATACAAGTCACTATCTCAGTTTAAAAAGCAAATGCTTTACATAAGGGGTAGCAGTTCAGCAAGTAAAAAGTGTACATAAGAACACAAACTACATTCCTTTTTGCTTAATATCACATAAGACAAAAGTAATAATTTGAAAATGATTATTCTTAGTAACACTAAGTAGAAGGGAGAAAGAGAGAGAGAGGAGAGGGACATAGTAAATAAAAGATTACTTGCTTCATAATTTCAAAGTTGTATTAAAAACAACTATAGGCATTAATAACAGAATGTCTGTTATAGTCATATTTTTTAAATTCAGATGCTGATTCCTACCACTATGTACTATGAATTTTAAGAAACAATTTCTAAAAAGGGAAAGAATATTTATTTACATAATATATTCTATGATTACATAGTTATTTCTTTATGATAGAGAGGAAAAGAGAAGATAAAGGAAAAGCTAGATAAATAAGATGTTGCTGAGATATATTTAATGCATTTTTGTTTTGTCCTGATCTATTGTGCAGAATATCATAAGAAATCTCACTGTCATTTTAATATTGTGACATAGATGTAGTCGCACAGAAAACTTGCTATTCAATATGATTTTGCTGTCAGTACTTGTAATTTCTGTTACACTGACTATGGTTTTCTAGTCCTACTAATGCATACATTGTAAGATACACGTATATAAGAGATTTAAATACTTGCAGTAGTACTGAACGTGATTAACATTATTCATTTTAATTAATATAACACAAAATTAAACTAATATTTATAATGCATGAAGTTATGGGAAAGAGTACTGGAAGCTAGGTTAAGAAGGGACGTGATGATTAGTGATCAGCAGTATGGTTTCATGCTGGGAAAGAGCACTACAGATGCGATGTTTGCACTGAGAGTGTTGATGGAGATGTACAGAGAAGGTCAGAAGGAGTTGCACTGTGTTTTTGTAGACTTAGGGAAAGCATATGACAGGGCGCTTAGAGAGGAGTTGTGGTATTGTATGAGGAAGTCGGAAGTGTCAGAGAAGTATGTAAGAGTGGTACAGGATATGTACGAGGGTAGTGTGACAGTGGTGACGTCTGTGGTGGGAGTGACAGATGCATTTAAGGTGGAGGTGGGATTACATCAAGGATCAGCTCTGAGCCCTTTCTTATTTGCATTGGTGATGGACAGGTTGACAGACGAGATTAGACAGGAGTCCCCGTGGACTATGATGTTTGTAGATGACATTGTGATCTGTAGTGAGAGTAGGGAACAGGTGGAGAGATGGAGATATGTTCTAGAGAGAAGAGGAATGAAGGTCAGCAGAACTAAGACAGAATATATGTGTGTGAATGAGAGGGAGGATAGAGGAATGGTGAGGATGCAAGGAGTAGAGGTGGCGAAGGTGGATGAGTTTAAATACTTTGGATCAATAGGTCAGAGTAACAGTGAGTGTGGAAAAGAGTGTCAGGAGTGATTTGTGACAGACGAGTACCAGTAAGAGTGAAAGGGAAGGTCTACAAGAGGGTAGTGAGGCCAGGTATGTTATATGGGTTGGAGACAGTGGTACTGACAAAAAGGCAGGAATTTGAGCTGGATGTGGCAGAGTTAAAAATGTTAAGATTTGCACTGGGTGTGACAAGGGTGGACAGGATTAGGAATATGTATATTACAGGGTCAGCCCAGGTTGGAAGGTTTGGAGACAAAGCCAGAGAGGCAAGATTACGCTGGTTTAGACATGTGCTGAGGAGGGATGCTGAGTATATTGGGAAAAAGATGCTAAGGATGAAGCTAACAGGTAACAGGAAAAGAGGAAGGCCTAAGATAAGGTTTATGGATGTGGTGAGAGAGGACATGCGGGTGGTTGGTGTGATGGAGAAAGATGCAGATGACAGGAAGAAATGGAAACAGATGATCCACTGTGGCGACCCGTAACGGGAACAGCCGAAAGAAGATGATAATGATTTATAATAATTTAATACATTGCAGATATAGGTGTAAGTTATACAGTTGTTGAATAATAAGATAATTGAAATTCTTGTTAAAATAGTTCACACTATATTATAATATCATATTGAAAAAGAAAATTTCACCCATAAATTTACTTAAATTATAGAGACCTCATTTACAGTAAGAATTATTACAAAATATATAACATGCATTTTTACTTCCTTTATTTTCATTAACATGATATAGTTATGGAATAGAGAAGGGTAATTAATCCTGGTTATGTTGTTGGGTAGGATGACTTGGATATAATCGCTATCCAAGTCTGGAGTGTTATACTCATTGTGGGGAATGAAAGCTAAAAGAACCTCATGTTTAATATTTTTTGATGTCTAACATTTCATACATTTCATCCATTTGCATTAACATGACGTCCACTGTGTTTATTGTTATTTCCATGCACTATTCAAATGGTCTACTCATATTGTCACATCTTAAAACTCCAAACTAATCAAACAAAATATTTTTTGGGTTACAATGATGACAAATTTAAAGTGTATTTCAAGTAATATTAATGGACTGAATAATTGTTGCAAAAGGATTAATTTAAATAAATATTTAAAATTGTTTTCTTCCCAGGCCATATTCATTCAAGAAACTCATCTATTAACAAATGATATAGATAGACTAATAAACATTATACTGTAATTTCTGGTTCTCAGTATAATCAAAAAAGAAGAGGAGTAGGTATTTTGTGGAAAAATTCTATACCTATACCAAATATATTGAACACATATAGTGATGATAAAGGTATGTTTTGTTTAACATGACCTCAAGTGAAATACCAAAAAATGCATCAGCATCCCCTTTGGGGAGAGTGACATCCCCACAAATTATCACATTAATAACAATGTCCTGAGTATGCAATCAGTCATGAGTGATTTGGCCACCCAAGTGATAACAACCTGACATTTGACCACCATATTGCTTCCATTGTAAGGAAAGCATTCTACATGGCCCACCTCATAAGTAAGGGTATCTCATCCAGGGACAAGGAGGTCATAACATCCCTGTATTCTTCCCATTATAAGGCCCATTACTTGAGTGCAATGCCACTTTCAGTATGTATCTTGCAAATCACATGCAGAAGCTGGAGAGACTATAGAGGTTCCTCAGCAGAAGAATCTAGGGCCTCAAGCATCTAACATACACAGATATACTAAAAGCCCTATTGCTCTACTCAGTTTCATACAGACTTTTCAGATATGACCTCCGTCTGGCATACAAGGTGATCGCGATCCCCGCATTCATGGGACTGCTGCATATCCGCAAGTCAAGCTCCACACACGTGACTTCAACCTGGTCTGTAACATTGTTGGCAGGACACATTTGTGTCCCAGAGACTCCCCCATCTATGGAATAGACTCCAACTCCATGTCAAGCAGAGTACCTCTTTACCCCTTTTAAGTGCAACCTAAATAACTGGATGGGAAACAGAAAATACACCCCTGGGAATCCATCCATGTCCCTGCTGCACAGGGGCATCAGGTACTGAATTGTCTAAACATGGGCTAAACTCTTGGCTAGGCTTATTAGGGCCTTGGGGCCAATAACCTAGTAACGTCCTATGATCCTATGATTTAGTAACCTTAGAAATTATTGGAAAGATGTACACTTTCTTAACAACTATTGAATACCTGGTATAGGTGTTAAAACAGTCAAACTCCAGCTTGATCAGATCATCCAACATTCAAAGGGTAGCCTAATTTTGGCAGGAGATTTTAATTGTATATTAAATGATAAAGATACTAACACTAAGTGGAAGTGTAGAATATCAGCTACAGCCAAAGCATTAATAAATGTCATTAATTTATTTAATATCAAAGATATTAATGAATTTACAGTCAATGATTCACTCCTTTTACCCATTTCTCAAATAGACAAGGAATGCAATTAAGAATTGATAGAGTCTGTGTATCAAGTGACCTAACTACGAACTTGGATAAAGTTAAAGTAGTTCCATGCCAGTTTCTGATCATAATCCCATAGCATTTAAATTATTTTTGAAACATAATAACAATATCCACATTAAAAGAATACTGGCATATGTAACCAACTTGAATTCTTCAACAAAGAGATACAGACTTGCATTGAACTTAATAATACTAAAGACATATCAAAAGTTTATATATGGGATGCTCTAAAATCTTATTTAAATGAAAAAAATATAAATTGGTACTCATTAAAAAAAAAGCTATGCAATAAGGATTTACTTGAAATAAAGAGAAAAATTGTTAAACTAAAATTAGAAGGCCAGATGACAATAATAGCTAAATGAAATAAATGAATAAACTACAAAACAAATAAATTTAGAAAAGATTAAACTAATAAATTACTCTATAAATCCAAAAGCTATGCAAAAAATAGCCTTTATAGCAAAAATGATAATTAAATCAAACCACATCAAAGAAGTATAAACAGTTGATAAAAAGAAAAAAGTCACTGTGATAGAAGATATCCTAAGGGAATTTAGAACTCATTTTAGTAAAATTAATCAATTTAATCCAGCAATGGATCTAGAGGATGCAATTAAAACTTTTATTAGGAATTATGCTAAAAATAAATCGACAGATGAACAATTGAAAACAATAGACAGGCCTGTACTGATATTAGAACTTAAAAATCAAATAAATAAGCTAAAACCTAACAAAGACTCAGGCAATGATGGCATAATACCAGAAGTTTATAAGCTAATGCCTAAGAATGCTTTAAACATTTTACTTCATGTTTTTTACTTTATTAAAGATTTAACAATAGTCCCACCTTCATGGAAATGTATGCTTATATCTCATATTTTGAAAACAGACAAGGATCCAGCCAAATGTTCTTCTTCTAGACCAGTTTCACTATTTAATTGTTGATTGCAAAATATTCACATCTATAATTGGCAGCAGAATTCAACAATTCCTTCCATATTTAATCAGTAATGATCAAAACTGGATTTATAAAAAACAGAAATACTTACAATAATATCAAAAGAACGTTAACTATAATTGGTTATGCTAATAACATAAAGGATAATTTAACTTTAGTAAGCCTAGACATCAACAGTGTTTTTGACACAGTTAATTGGAACTATATTTTATTGGTTTTGGAAGAATGTAATTTCTCAAAGGATTTTCTCAACTTATAAAAATTATTTATAATAATTCCTTAGCTTATATAATAATAGGTTCTTATGTTTTGGAATAAATTTCAATTACTAAAGGAACAAAGGAAGGTTGTCCATTGTCACCCTTCATATTTACCTTGATTATGGAACCAGCTATGAATTACATAAAATAAAAAAACAGAAATTAAAGGAGTAGAAATAAATTGCAATCTAAACTCGAAAATACTTTTGTTTGCAGATGATATTCTGTTGACATTGAATGATAAAAATTCTCTTAATTCTCTTTTTGAGGCTATTGAACATTTTCAGTCTAAATCTGGTCTTACGTTTAATGAAGACAAAACAAAAATTGTATATATACATTATTATATATCTGACATGAAAAAAAGATTTTCTAAATATATAGTTAAAGATAATAAAATAAAATATGTAGGAAAAAGTTTAACTAAAAACATTAAATATATAAATTATAGTAACAGTCTAGATAATATTAAAAATCTTACTAATAAATGGAACAAATTTCTATTTACAGTAGAAGAGTTACTTTTAATAATAAAAATGATAATATTACCAAATATATTTATAATACAATCATTAGCTCTTCCTACCCCTAAACAATATATAAGATAGTTTAATTCCTTAATGCTTAGATTTCTTTGGCATCCCCCAAAAAACTAGCTTGGTCCTTAATCATTTAAGAAGTTGGTCTTATGGGGAGACTAGGACAACCTGATTTAGAATTAGATTCCTTATCCACTATTAAAAGATAATGATTTTTTTGAACAAATAATTATATAGCTAAATGGAAAGACATATAAGAGAGTTGTTGCTGTTTGGCTTTCATCTTTTTCCCGGTAAGTGGTCGCCACAGCGGAACTCCTTTCCGCTAATGATTGGCAGTAGATTTTTACAAAACGTCGAGGTGCCAGCTCGACGCCCAACCTTCAACGAAGGCACGCCTATTTATGCACGCATGTCTTTCGAACGCTACCTAACCATGGGGAGGACATGCAGATTCCACACAGAAGGCACTCCCAAGCCAAGCCGAAAATCGAAAGAGAGAACCCCTTGCTGTGAGGTAACAATGCTACCACCGTACGTGTTTAAAATCTAACCATCTAATATACGCACACCATAATAAGGTAACTGACAATAACTTTCTTTGGTTATTAAAAGATTATATTTTGGAAAATCAAAATAGATTAATAAATTAATCTTATATTTTCATTATATCAATCAACTTTAGACATCTGTACACAAAAATTCAGAATATAAAGCTTGGCTATTCTTAACATTTCCATTTCAGGAAATCCTTCTACGTGGCACACCTCATCACAAAAGGTTTCTCATCCAGGAAAAAATAGGTCATTGTTCCCCTCTAGTCATCACTCATTAGATCCAATATAGAGTACAATGCCCCTTTTGATATGTACCTCACAAGACATCTACAACAACATGAAAGGCAGCAGAAATACCTCACAAGGAGGATTACCAGCCTCAAACAGTTGCCCTATGCAGACTGTCTCAAAAATCTCCACCTTTACTCTGTCACATATCACCTGCTCAGAGGCGATCTCTGCCTAACAATCAAAGCTATGTCAAACCCAGAGCTGTTGGACATGCTCCACTTAAATAAATCCCAATCCCTCTGAGCTACACACTCTGGGTACCTAAACCTTGTCACCACAATAAATAGAACATGCTGGAGGGATAGGGTCCTGTTCCAGAGACTTCCCATACTCTGGAACAAACTACCTATCCATATCAAACAAAGCTCCTCATTAGCACTCTTCAAGAAAAATATTGATTGGATGGGAAATATGAAATTCATCCTGGGGATCACTTCTGTGGCTCTGCTGAACAGGGGCAAGGGTAAATCATTTTCTTGGGTGGCAAAAGCCAGGGTACCTTTTTGGCTAGGCTTAAATAGGGCCTAGGGCCAATAGCCTCATACCTAAATATGAACCTATAGCATATGCACAAAACAATATAAGTACATTCAACACAACCACAATGTCTACACTTGGAAAAATCTAATATATTGGTATCAGTTAATGGATAAAGAAAAAAATACATTCTCTAGATTTTATCTTAAAAAATTAATTTAAATAATGAAATGTGGTTAGAAATTCAAAATTGTAGCTATTCAATAGACAAGAGAATAAACTTAATGTAACCACAAAAAAGTTCCAAAATTTATAGAACTTTTAACTATACTGACACATCAAAATATTACAGAAAAGGGACTTCTATCTAAAACCGTTATAGATGATTAAAATTAAAACAGAATATTACAAGGAAAATTATTGGGAATATCAGGACTATTTTACATCCATTAATAACTATTACCCATAAAACAAACCACTCCATCCTTAAAATGGAAACTATTTTCTTGGAAATGTATACATAAAGCATTCATTACACCTCATAAAATAGAATTAATATCCAAAAAGAAAGTTTGATACTGGAGATGTAAATTGAACATTAAAGCAGATTGACAACATACGATTTATGAATGTATTGTAATTAAACCATTTTGGAATGATGTTAATTCTTTTTACAGGCTCTATTCAGCAACAATTTTACATTAAATAAATCATTAATTTTATTTATACCCCAATTCCTTCATGTGTTAAAACAATAAATCACTCTCTTCTTTGGAGTGTCTTGTCAATCACAAGGAAAGTGATCACCAAAAATTGCAAAAGTGAATTGACTTCATCAATAAAAGAATTTCTCAACATTGTAACAAAACTTTGTCATCTAGAGCTATTGTCAATCAAGGAAAGAACAACTAGAACCACCACTTCTTATAATTCATGGAGGAAACTCAACTGTTAAACAAGCAGGCATTGAATAATTAGAAATGAAAGACAAATTCATAAATTATTTTAATTTCTCAACCTTTTTTATTTTAGTAGATACTTTGTAAATAGTTGTTTTGTTTATTCATGCATTATTTGCTTTTTTTCTGTATCTATGCAATTTATATATATATTGTAATGTTAATTTTGTTATTCATTCATAAACCTTAATAAAAATATTTAGAAAATAAAGAAAAACTAACTTCCTGGTTTCATGATTTAGCCTACATCCTTTTATAAAACACTAATAGGCCACTAGTTTTTCATTAATCTATCTAATGCAGTCAGTTGCATCACTAATAAATGTAAGAATTTTACAATCACAAATTGAAGATTACACACATTTAAAGACATAGTTCAGGTTTTCAAAGACATGACATTAAAAGTATTCTGTAAATTATGCTATCATTTTTTTTATTCAAAAGAAAACTTTTTCATCAAAAGAAAAGTATTACTTGTGATTTGTTTTATTGATTTTTTTATTTTTCGTAGAAATTATTTCTCTTGAATTTTGACCTTGTTGGGTTTTTTTGATAAAGCAAACTGAGTATGTACTTGTATAATTGTAAATACATAGCATACTTACTGAGGTGATAATTCCCCAAAATATTACAATATATATACACATGCAAATATTCCTTGTCTGTAAGGCATACTATAAGTTTAGTGTTTAAAACTTTATAATGTACTGTCTGTTATGTCTGCAAAAAAAATCTCTGTACCAGATAGAGAATGAACTGATGAGGGAAATATTTTGAACATTTTGATCTGAGTTATACAGTATAAGGCATATATATATATATATATATATATATATATATATATATATATATATATATATATATGCATACCTTCAAAGCTGCCAAAATATACTTAATGTACCATAACTGAACAGTCTTTTTGGAACATTGCATAAATAATGCAAACTTTCTGGTTGTACATATATTCTGCATTGCTCACACTTCATAAAGATATTCTTAGTTAATAGCACATACAAATTAATTTAGCATCAATTGTACATACTTCTTATAACTAGGTTACTTGATGAAGTTATTTAAAAATTAAACAATGTACACATTGTTATAAAACTGTTACACTTCACCAAGCCAAAATATACATTGTCTCAAACAAAAGGAAGTTGGAATGAATGCTGCAGGTTTTCTTTTCTATTTGTTTTTGCCTGTCTGTATACATACTAATATAACATAACAAGGATATCAACTTGTTACTTGTAGATGGTCAGCATATGTAGTCTACATCAATAAATATAGCTGATATAAGACAGCTGCCTACATCCATCATATTTCTCCCAGAATCCCAAGCTGATTTTAAAGCTTTTAATGTCTCAGCTTCTACCCCTATTCTAGTAATTAGTAATTAATTCCACTTGTCAAACACATTGTCTTTTGAAAAAAAAGTGCTTTAAAATATCATGGAAGTTGCATTGCTATCACAGTGTTAGCAGGATTTGCTACACAGAGGCCCATCGATGATGATCACTATAACTGTTTATTACTATAAAACATTATATTCATAATCCAGGTGTGATTTTCTATGTCCATTCACTTTAATTTTCCTAAAAAGATTCATTACCCCATCCTAGGTCTAAATTATTGGTACTCAGTCATTAAAGTCAGAACAAATAATACTTTCTTCATGCTGTTTTAGCACAGGATAACTGGCCTATACTGGGAAGACTACATATCTGCCCCATACTGTAAGGACTGCACATCTGGGAATCTTTTATGTGGTTGTGCTTCAGTGGGATTTTTTATGGTTTTGCCCACATTATGTCTATGACAGAAATTAAAATGTCACTTGGAGAGACAGCCTTCTCCTTCCTCATATATTTGGAATAAGATGTAGACTGCAGTAGGTATAAGAGCATCCTAAAAAGCATCTTATACTGAAGAGTCTGCATGAGGGCCATGGATGACACCCATGTCCTTATCATATTATGCATGAGTACACAAAGAGTGTGAATCGGTCATATGTATTAAAGAGCACTGTTGTGTTAATATTGTATTTTACTTTATCATACAATTATCACTGCAACAACTTTCATCTGTTTTAGTGTATGATACTATTGTTATTACTGTAATTGGTTTTATCCTTATTTTTTATACCATCGTTACTGTACAAACTTTTATCCTTTACATATATTTTTAATTAAATGTTAGCAATTCTCTGCAAACAACGTACATGAAGTTCTTGTGTATGACACCTAACAAAATGGATTAACTATGATTCTTCACATTTTGCCATCATCTGTTTATTATGATCATGTATCCTGCTTCTGTTTTCCACTGCCTGTTGGATCATGTCATGACAAAACATAGGTTTGACCCAGGAAATATGTCATACAGCACTGGTGATGCCACTCCATCAAGGTGGCCCTACTACCAGCCATGGAAACTAGAGGCCCATCAGCCCAATGAGTCTCATTTCATAACAGATTGCTTAGCATAGATATTAAAAATCTCATCAGGTTGCATCCATAGAAATCTAGTTATGTAAAAGGCAGATCTTGTTTAATGAACCTGGTAAACTTGTTTGAAAAGGTAACACAAGCAGAGTGGTCACACTTTACATATAGCCTACGTTGATCTGGACAAAGCTTTTGATGCTCTCCTCATGACAGCATAGTTAATATGCTAAATGTGTAACAAGTAGACCCATCTGGTAAGATGGAGAGTGAACTGGATAAAAGACAGAAGCCATGTGATGTGCGCAGCAGAGGCAGCATCAGAAATCATGAAGATGGCCAAATGGTGATCTGCAGGGTTCAGTGCTGGGATAGTTTTTTTCAGTATTTACTTCTCCATCCTACAGACTAAAAATAAATACATATGGCTAACCAAGAAAACCAACAGCAGGAAGTAACACTTGCTAATGCTTGGAGTATTAAAATTTGAATTTAATTAAATGCTAAAGAATGCAGCATTGTCACATTTGGTAGGTACACCATCCTCCAAGTATACAGCATTGACAATACCCCAGTACAAAATGGAAATGTAGTTCGAGACCTGGGAACCTTGTTGATAATTCCATCTTCCTCTGATCTCCATGCACCAATAGCTGCCAGGAAATCCTTCTACTTGGCACTGCTGATTGCCAAGGGAATATCATCCCGATATAAAGCGATTATGGTCTCCTTGTATTTCTCACTAGTCAGACCACTTATAGAATACAACACCTGATTTGGAATGTACCTCATCAGACATATCAAACAGTTGGAAAGACCTCAGAGGTTCCTAACCAAGAGAATCACAGGCTTAAAGGCCCTAATATACCAGACAAGACTAGAAGAACTAGTCTCTTTTTTGTGCTTTATAGGCTCATTGGGGGAGGCATAAGCCTTGCCTTCCATGCAGTCAGGGATCCAGTAGTCTAGGATCTCTTGTACCTTTACAAATCAGTCCCACAAATAGCACAACAGAATACCTAAACCTGTTTCAGCAGAGCAGTATAAGAAGGTGGATAGACAGATTCATTAATCAGTGTCTCCCTCACTTCTAGAATAAAGTCTACCTGTAGATAAGCACTGTGATATGCTACCTTCCTTCAAATGGGACCTGGATAATTGTATGTGTATTTATAAATTCACCCCAGGCTTGACTGTCCTATTCCTTCTTGAGAGGGGAGGTACAGTCTAGGGTGGGACTAAAACTCAGCAACTCTAAATGTCCTATGAATGCTATGAAAAGTCCCAGGATAAGTTCACACACCTCATAAACAAACACTTACCTGAATATGACTGTCATATGGAAATTGAAATGATGCGTTCCATGGAAAGTTGGTAAATGAAAGAGGTGAATAGAACAAAAACATAATTTAGCACACAAACGATATTTTGTTTGACTCAGACATAATAGAAACTATACAGTATAAGTTGGTTAGTATGACAGTTTTGCAGCAGAGCTAAAATACTTTGCGGGTCATTCAAGAACATCAGTTCAGTTGCTTTATCTTTATTTGCTGTGCAAATAATTACAGGAAGGAAGCACATAGCCACAAGAAATGTAAGCTGAAACTGGAGGAAAAGCTACATTAGTATAAGAAAATATTTTTTGTTTGTTCTGAAGTTCTGGTGATGTTCAAGAAAGAATATTGCCTCTTTGGTACAGGATAGCCAGAAATGATCTCTTATTCACGAAGCATAATTCAAAGGCTCCAGATGGATGTAATGGGAGTCATCATATTTTTATCAGGTAAGATATCATTCTAGAATAAAACAAACTTTAAAATGTAAATTCTTTGTGGGAACAATTAGTGTCACCTGGCTGGTTAGGCACTGTTCTTGAGTTAGGTATATTTGTTTTGTAAACCTCTGACTTGTGCAGAACTGCACTATTTATTTATTTTTATCTCCTGCATTTTGTACAGATTTAGAGTCACTATGTAAGAAAGGAGAGGAAAAGAACATGGCATACATACATGTTCTGTAACAATATAACTAGCTGAATTGCATTTGTGGTTTACTCCTTATGTCAGAATCAGGTTACTCAGAATTATGTACTAAAAATCAAAATAAGTTTATTAACATCTGTGTACTTAATCATCTCAGTAAAAGAATGGATGTGGGATCTGAATACCTTTCTGTCAGTATGAGTGGGTTATTCCAGTGTAAAGATGCTTGTAAATAGGCATGTGACAGGAGTAAGTCATTCACTGACTTTTTTTTTCTAATCTGTTATATATCATATTATTCCTCGTTATGTTACTCTAGAAGAAAATCATTAAATGCACACTGAATTAATCATAAACCTGTATTCTGTGTAAATGGAGATGCAGTTGTTCCCAGGCCAGTGAGCTGAGTTGGGCTAAAATGCCATTTATTAATTTAGTGGCATTCACATTGTCACAAGGGCAACATTTCATATTACCCAGACATTAGAATGATTATAAATCACTCCACTGTGCAGCTGGACATAGGCACTGACACCTAGTCCAACGACACTTACACACAAAAAATGCACATGCACACATACTCAAATGCACACAAAATCACACAAATACAGATAGATACTTATACTAGTTTCACAATGGCCAGGCAAATGCAATATTCTCATTTGCACACTGTCCAAGTGCCCTTACACATGGAGTGACACACAAATATACACACTCATACTCTCAGACTTCCATTCAGACACAGAATGAGTTACCTAGAGCTAGCATTCTGGGCAGGGTGAAATAGCTCTGATTCTCTGTACTGTTTCACACAATAAACAGCCATAGGTAAGTGCTGTAAGAATGTAGTATACACTTTTGCGTTTGGACTTCTGCCCTCCTGAGCACTTTCACAGTTCACGTATCTGTGAAGCTCATACTATACAAGTTCTTGAACTGTGCAACACACTGCAATGTTCATTTACAAAATACCCTTCCATGTGCTACCACATTAGAATAGAGTTTCTTTATACTTTGCTGCCTAAATCACACAGTGCTATTTTTAGATGGTAGGAGTCCATGACTGTGAAGAGTCTAAGAAGTATGCAAAATAGCTTGTGCGTGTCCTGCATACTTTGCAATTGACTGTGAAGGCAGACTCTTGTGACCATCAGTAAGATAAAGAAGGGTAGTATTTATAAGCTTTCATTGTCTTTGTATAAAGTAATGGGTAGAGTTTGTTTAAAAAACTAAATCTATGAAACAAAATTGCAACAGTATCAGACAGACTTAAATTATTTAGAAGAAGTTAAAAAGGTGTCAGTTAAAGCAGCAATATCTGCAATTATTTTCTTTCACATTGTTGATACCGGAATCTGTAGTATTAACAGAACTATGGTTTTGAAAATGTAATTACTGGCACTGTATGGGGATTATAATTATCTGATTTCAGTCACATGACTTTTTAAAAAAGGAAACAAAACCCTTGCTATCAGGATTTAGACTTATCGACTTTTAACCACAAAATGAATGCTGGGTGCAGGACAACACAAAATTTGAGTCTCTGACTAAAAGTAAAATAATTATTCAAACTTTATTAAATATAAAAGCAAGAATCATTAGACACTTTCATCCCAGAACACGGGCCTCCATCAGAATAATCAAGCAAAAAATCCACTTCCTTATATACAATACCCAACAATTAACTTATTCAATTAATCAATTAAATTAAATTAAAGTGATACATATTGCAAACCTTCTTACAGGTTATTAATTTGTGCATAATACAATTCAATGTAATGAGAAAATTCACAACTGATAACTAAACACTGCCTACATAAATGTAATTAATGAGAAAATTTACTGAAAACTGAATGTTGCCTACGTAAATGTATACATATATATATATATATATATATATATATATATATATATATATATATATATATATATATATATGGGTCTACTTTACATGATCTACTGTTCAGAAAGCCGACTTTCATATGGCCAAGACCATATGATCGACTTTCAAAAAGCTGACCATGTAAACTAAACACATAAAACACAACAAACATTTAGCTTAAACTGTTAGCAGGGGGGCATAGTCCCCCTGGACCCCCGTGGGGGGGCTCCCCACCTACACCCCCCTTAACTTCAATATACCAACTCCGGGATCGCACTACAGTGCGGAAGAAGGAAATTTTCCTAGCTAGAAAATTATTTATTCTTGTGATGATTTTTATATAGCTAACATATCTATCTATATATTAATATTTTTTATATTCAGTTATATTCAGCATTGAATGCATTTTGAAGTCTCACTGTATTGCTGTTTGGAGGTTTGTGATATATATATTGCTTTAAGTTGATTTAATTTAATTGATTAATTGAATTAGTTAAATGTTGGATAAGGAAGTAGATTTTTTTGTTTGATTATTCTGATGAAGTCCTATGTTTAGGGATAAAAAGTGCTTAATGATTCATTGTTTTATATTTAATAATGTTTGAGTAACTATTTTACTTTTAATTCAAGACACATATTTTGTGCTGTCCTGCACCCAGCATTCCGTTTTTTTTTTTTTTTTATTTCCAAATGCCATTCCATTTCTTTGGCTTATCAGCTTTTATTTATCATTCTGCATGATTTTTCAGTGTACCACCAAGTTATAAAGAAGTAATGCATAACTGTTTATATTATATTTCACAAAATAAAATGCTGATTACTTTTAAAATTACAATTATGGAATAAAAAACAGGTTCATTTTCACATTAAAAGGTCAAGTCAGAAAATTAAATAATTTCCAGAAACCAGTAGTGATAACTTAGGAAAAAAAAATAGAGAAACTATTAAAGAAGTACCTTTGTAGAAAAAGAAAAGGATTTAAGGAATACATTTCTAATGTTCAGACTGAGTGATAGAAGAGTGTAATGATGGTTAGGGAAAAATGAAAAATAGTAAAGAGAGAAATGCAAAAAAATGGAGATGACTGGTTGAGTTATTGCATTTGTGCACATTTATTATTACATTTATTATTTAATTTTAGGAACTTTTCTTTGCTTAGCCAATTTTTCCCTTTTGTAGAATGGGGGTTTATGTAGAATCACATTTGTCCTGGTGGTAAATACTGTTAGGAAGAATAGAAGCAGAATCAGTCATTTTCTGCAGGAGAAACAGATATTTCAACATATGCCGTGCAAAAGGCATACTACAGGAGTGTCTACAGTGAACCTTATGTTGACCACTGTTGACAGACACTAAAGGAATGACACCGATAAAATTAACAATAAAATCTTGACTTTTAAATATAGACTACCTATAACCCACCACACTTCTGCAATTTGATTAACCTAACTCTGAAGTTATGTGACCTTGTAGGAAAAGGGCACGATGTTCTCCAGATGTTGTGCAGTCTCTGACTTCTGATGAATGTCAGAACTAAGACATCTGACCCACCGATCTTCAAGTATCTGAAAGTTCAGCTTTTGATTTTTAGTATTTTGAAGGGGAATCCCATGTGGCATATGTTGTATAATGTAACCATTCACAAGTGTACTTGTTTATGCATCCAATCTGTGCACTTGCAGGTCTACACATATCGCACACAGAATGTAACTGCTATGGTTACCTGAGTAGATCATGGAATTCTGTATTTAATCTGTATTTAATTATTTATAGAGCTATGGTGTTTCAGAGAGTACAAAATGGACTAAGTACCAGATGCCATTGCAGAATGCCATGTACATAGCATGGACTTACCACTGCACATTGCAGCCCTTCTCTTCTGGCCACCCTAGCCATAGTTTCTGTGAGTTTATAGATACAACAGCCTATGGTCCTGTTTGTACATTGCACTTCTGCTACATTTAACTTCTCACCTTGGACATTGCTGATTTTGCCACCAAGAAATTACTCCAGGATCCATTCTTATCAGTGAGGGAGGCATTAGAATACCAATGCACCCAAAATGCTAAAGCCTTAAGATACATATAGGAGGAACAACCTTACCATGGACAAGGTGAAAGTCTTCAAGAATCAAGCCCCAGCCATTTCAGAATACTATCCACTAGGCTTGCCCTAATATCTTTCCCCAGGACTACCCTCATTCTTTTTTCCTCCTGTGCAATGTTTTCATTTGAGCCTGTAGCATGATTTTCTGTATTACCTCTATCTGTAGATCTATTTGCCTACTGCCTTTCATGCCAGAAATTTCCTGTAAGCCAACTAGGAATTATGTAGCAAAATGAAAACGCATTCTGTAAATCTGTGCTATGCGGCTTGGCTTGAAACCTCATCCATCTTTCATTGATAATTTACAGGTAAAATAAAAATACAAAACTTCAAGTTATGTTCTTCATTGGGGAACCCAGGAAAGACTGAATTTTAAAAGGTAGAAAGTCATATATTTCAGCACGTAGTTTTTCTCACTAGTTTCAGATTACAAGGTGATATCTGAAGGATTGTAAAACAGGAAGCATGAGATTCTTTAAATTTACTCCTGGATAATGGGAATGGTTGAATAAAGATCTACAGGCTGTTTGTTTTGTTTATTTATTTATTCATTTATTTATTCACTCATTTATTCATTTCCATTTCTTGACTGGGAATAATCCAACTGAGCTAAAGCCTCATTTTTAGCAGACACCAGATTCATAACATAGGATCTATCTTATACAAAGACACATTGCTGTAGGCCTAGCCTGATGAGATTTTTAATATGGAAATTTATCAGGTTATTTGTAATATGTTCTACGACATTGCAGGTGATACTCTTCAGGCTGATGGGCCTAAAATTCCTTGGGTCCATAGTGGGACCACCCTTTTGGAGTGACATCCCCACTGGTGTGCACCTTACCTTCATGGCAGAGTCTGTTGCTAGGCTTAGGTTAAAAAGTTTATGGAGTGTCTCTGCCATGACATGTTTAGTACTGCTTATCAAATACGTTCATAGGTTCATATGTGTGTACTAGGCTAATGGCCCTGGAGCCTTTACAACCCTAGCATTGTGCCGCCCAACGTTGGTTCCCAGTGCCTCTATCAAGTACAGCCAGTGGACTGATCCCTGGGGTGAACTTTCTATTTTCCATCCACTCATCAGGATTTCTCTTGAAGAGGGCCAGTGAGGTGCTTTGCTTGACATGTATGGGAAGTCTGTTCCAGAGCATGGGCAGTTTCTGGGTTATGAACCTGTCCGTCCAGCATGTTCTGTTGATTGTGGTAATGAGGTTGAGGTCTCTAGAGCATGTGGTGTGGTGGGATTGGGATTTCTTTAGATGTAACATTTCTAACAGAGCTGGGTCAGACATGGCTTTGTAAGTCAAGCAGAGATCGCCTCTTAGTAGACGATATGAGACAGAGAATAGCTGGAGTTTTTTTGAGTCTGTCCATGTAAGACATGTGTTTAAGGCCTAGGATCCTCTTCATGGGGTACTTCTGTGGCCTCTTCAGCTGTTGCATGTGTCTAGTGAGGTACATGCCAAATGGGGCATTATACTCTATGACTGGTCTAACAAGGGAGGAGTAGAGAGAGATGATGACCTCTTTCTTCTGTGATGCAAATCCCTTGGTAATGAGATGTGCCACATAGAAGAACTTTCTGACCACTTTGTCCCCAGATCTCTTATAACGCCTTCAGTGGGTATACTATCCAGGTTCATAGGTGAATATTAGGCTAACTGCCCTGGAGGGTCATTTTAAGCCTAACCAACAATTAGAGGTCAGAATCAAACCCTGTAACTTGTGCTTATAAGGCAAAAATCTTAACCATTACACCATATCCACCCACCAGTCCCATGGAGAAGCGTTTTTGGTCTTGGACAACACTTTCGATATATGTCCTTTAGTAATGATGGGAGTATTAAAAATTCAGGGATTGAAGGGTTTAGATAGTAATTTCCAGAGTAAAACTCTCACTGAAGTTATTTGATAGTATATTGGCAATATTCACTGGTATTGACCAGGCAGTGCCATTTTGTATCAGTTCAGTTTAATATTTCTTAGCTTCCTAAAATAGTTAAAAAAAGATTTGTAGTAGTCCTTGGCTTCATATGTTAACCTAAGTTCATGGGCTGCTTTAGTAAATTTAAAAGAATTTTTTAAATTAAAATGTTATCAAATTTCTGATACACTCCTTGATGGGGGGCATCTTTTGGTTACTGCATACCACCTTACTAATGTGTGCTAACCCTAGCCCTACACATTATGTTACTAAAAAAAACCTTCAACTAACAGCACCACTAATCAAGACAAAAGGACACAGAACACACACAGGTCTACTTTATGTGCTCGAAGTCCAAGAATATCAAATACGATATTCTTGACACGAGTACACCAAAAGTGGAAAACATTGAAAATGTAAACGGAAATCTCCGTAGGTGGAAATTTCCATTTACTTCAATGTAGTGCGATCTTGGAGTTGGTATAGTTAAGTAGCAGGGGGTGTGGGGGGTGCATGGGGGCTTTCCCCCTGCCTACACTAGTTTAAATTCTTTTTTTTTGTGTATTTTTTTTGGGCTTCGATTGTTTAATAGTTTGATGCATATGGTTCGATCCATATGCATTTGAGCTATTAAACTTTTAAGGTCCTAAAGTAGACACAACACACACAACACCAAATAAGGCACAATATTAAATTTACCCCTTAACTAATCCTAACCTGTGAACACTTGTTTATACTTACTACCTGCTATAATGCAATCTGGCACATTTTGAGAACCACCATCTTTTCAGCTATTTTTTCATTTTCCTACACACTCCTACATACCTGCCCTAAGCTATAGAAATCATGCACTTACTTGTGTCATTTATTTGTACTGACAGTCTGACAGTCAAATGAGTGACAGCCATACATACATACATACATACATACATTTATATGATGATAGTTCATTTCATTGAAAAGATCATTTTGCTTTTAGGATTTTATTTGTGTGTGCCTCTCTCAATTTTTCCCCACACCCATTCTTATTTTAACATATTCCAGGGTTAGACTTGAAGCAGAAAGGGGGAAAAACTCTCATTTCGAAAAAAAGCTTGACAAAACAACATTTCTGATGGAGATTTTATATACACACACAAACACACACACACATACACACACACACACACACACACACACACACACACACACACACACACACACACACACACACACACACACACACACACACACACACACACACACACACACGCGCAGCTAGATAGATAGACAGATAGACAGATAGATATGAATGCAACAAATAGTAAAAGGAAAAGGTAACGCAGGTAGCAGAATTCCAGGTTCAGACGTTTATAAGTACAAACGAATTCCAAAAAAATATTAGCACTTTCACAGTACTTCTCTACTATTTCATCAGACATACCCACAGAATGTAAAAAAAACACTTATAAGCAATCAAAGCACAAAAATGACCTCTCCCCTCCATATTAACATTTAAAACAACAGTGTCAAATTAAATGCGAAAAAGGGCTAGCATAATAGTTAAGAAATTGACTAAAAAACACACATTTAATATTGTTCACCATAGAATATCAACTAAAAATAAAATATAATAAATCATATAATAAAAAATATGTCAAACAAGACAAATGTATAAAGCATGAACTGAACAATCCATAGTTCATCTCCTAAGCCCCCTAGATTTAAGTATAGGCTTAATAGCTACTTTGCCAATAACCCCTTTCCATGGTCTGCTCTCAATTTGACTATTCACTTTGTTTCTTCTGCCTCTGTTCTATTCCTAATAGTGCCCATTCTAATGCCCTCAGTTGTTCTATCTATGATGAGGAATGAAAACTTATGTGTTGGATCAGTGACTGATACATGTCTAAACAAGGTATTAGTGGCCACCTGATGTTGTACCTCGTAAAGATGTTCCCTGTTATGAAGCCTAAACATCCTATCCATTTTCCATACATTGAACGAACTGCACACCTGCACCCCAACTTTAAAGAAAAACTTCCTGTTGAAGTCAGGGTGCTGGAACCAGCCCATTGAATTAATGTACTCACATTGATTCCATTTACCACACGGGATAGTACACCCTTGTTCTTGACCCTCATACTGAATCATTTTTGGATAACATAATATGCATTTCAGATTTTTCATGTTCTTAAATAAAAAATAGGCTTTGGTCCAACTACTTCTCTTACTACCGGATCTGCAATCAGGACTGACCAATATTTCTTACATACATCTAATATAAGTTTAATATTATTGGTGTATCTAACTGGAAGTCCTAGCCTAGCTTTTATGCCCATGATTTGTCCACTGGTAGTTGACTTGGTCACTCTTTCCAAAAAATAAGATTTCACTATGGTATTTCTCATATCCCTAGCCTCTGACATAATCTCAGAGACTCTCCCCTTCCTATAGCCTCTGTGCACAAATTTCTCTTTTAACTCATTAAGTTCCTGATTGAACACTACTGGGTCAATACTGAGACGAGACACCCTCATACTCTGGCCTCACGCTGTTGTCAAAGACATGGTTAGGATGCATACTAGACCTAGTTAATTATGTATTCCTATAGCATTCTTTCCTATGTATCATGGTGTTAACCTGGCCTTCCTCATTTACATAGATCCTAACATTCCAAAAATCTATAGTACACGTGGAGTGGTTCATAGTGAACCGTAAGAAAGTTGTGGACTGATCTAAATAATAATGGAAGTCAACCAGTTGTGCCACCGTGCCCTTCCAAACAAAAAACACCTTAATCAGGCTTCTTGTTATTATGGAAATACATCCTACTGACATAGTATGCCTAGCTCCTGATGCTAAACATTTTTTTTTTATTTTTTGCATGCAAACAATTTTTCTTTCAAAACTTTCCACATACCACTCCAGTTAATTTTACATAGTGACTGTTTTGCTTCCATATAATGTGTAATTAATCTTCTGTGCATTGGTTTACATATCTAGCAACAAATTAACTTTTATAAATCCATGATCACTGCACATCAGTGATGGTAAAGCTTGACATGAACACAAACAATGTGTAGTATATTCCATTCCTTTGTAGGTTTTATTAACAATCTGAAGCAATTGTTGTTCCTGAACATACATTGTGAATAATTTCTTTCCTAATCTTGTTAAATCAATATTATTCCAGTCTGTTTCTGGTAAATTTAAGTTCCCAACCACTATCATTCTTCCCTCCTATGTTTCATGCAAGAAATGTAAGAAATCCTCCAGGTCATTAGCACTTGACTTTGGTGGCCTATACATTTTTACAATTGTTATATGTTCCAGGGTGTCTGTATTGTCAGTTACACATTCTATAGTATTGGTGTTATCACACCTTCACTAATAACCTACCTTCCCCACAACAACCTTCACATATCACCTTCTCCTCTAGTACTACTAGCTCCCTACCTCCTCCCTTCTCCATGAACCCTATCCCCATCTCTACCATAAAAAAACTTCTTCAGAAATTGAAACCTTGCTCTATGCCCCTGATGAAATACCCTCCTACTTCCTACAAATAGCTGCAGAAGCCATTACCTTTCCTATCTGCATCCTAATAAATCGATCAATTTCAGAATGCCATGTTCCCGAGCTCAAAATGGCCTATATCATTCTACTATCATTCTATCTATCATTCTCCTCCATAAAGATGGCAATAATAATGATATCTCCAACTTCTGTCCCATCGCTATCTTATCCCCTATTTCAAAACTCCTCGAAAAATGCATCCACCTACAACTCCTACCCCATCTTACAAATAATAACCTTCTTACTCCCACCCAGCATGGATTTCGTTCTGGCCATAGCACTACTACAGCCATCCTCTCCTTCCTAGAAACTGTAAGCATAGCCTGTGACTCTAGTCACATTGTAGACCTCTCTAAGGCCTTTGATACCATCTCTCACAGACTTCTTCTTACTAAACTCTCTCTATCCCACTCCTCTATTAACTGGTTCACCAGTTACCTATCAAATAGGCAACAAGCAGTTAAGTGGAAAGAAGCTATTTTGCCATTCCAAAACACACACACACACACACACACACACACACACACACACACACAGATGTGCCCCAAGGCTCAATTCTAGGCCCCCTTCTACTTAATATATTCATTAATGACTTCTACCATGCCATCCCTAATGTTAACCTCATCCAATACGTGGATGACTCGACAATAATCTGTTCTGCAACCTCTACTTCCTCACTAATAAAATTAACCAAAGATGCCTTCTCCTCCACAGAACAATAGATGCTAGAAAACCATCTAGCACTAAATGCTACTAAAACCAAACTAATGTTATTTTCCCCCTCTAAAAGTACTACCCTAGACAAAAACTCTTTCTCTATTACCAGCAAAAATAACACTCCTCTTGAGACAGTCTCCACTGCCAAACTATTAGGAATCCTCACAGACGACCAACTAGAATTTGATAGCCATCTCCAGTAAACATCAAAAAAACTCACAAGAAACTAGGCATGCTTTATCGCCACTACCGTTTCATCGCTCCCTCCACCAGACTCATTCTTGTTAAAACATACCTCATCCCTTCCCTCCTGTATGGTGCCTCTGTCCTTTCCAATCTGTAATCCTCCTTCATATCAAAACTCTCCTCCTGCTACGATAAGATTTCAAAATTTGCAACTGGCCACTGATCCAATACTCATCACTGCATCTCCCTGCACCAACTGAACTGGCTTGAACTGCCCAATTATCTTACCTATATGCAACTTATCCAAGCACACAAACTTATTTTTAAACCTATCTCTGCCCCTCCCTTGCCTCTACCTTCAAAATACATCTTTCTAACAGATGCCTGCGATCCAACTTCCAAAATCTAATAGAGCTACATAAACCTACTCGACCTCCTGGCAGAAATCTTCTTTCCTTCTGCTTAACACGCCACTGGAATTCTTTCCCACCTCTTATCCGTACCATTAACAGTCTCTCTATCTTTAAAACTCTTTTTCACTCACACCTAATCTCACAATGGGAATGCTCCTGGTCTCATCTTTCATAATATCCCTAACTACAATTTCTCCCTATATCAAACATATCTGCCAATAGCCTCCTTTAGCCTATAATTTCCTGAAGGAACTGGCACTCTTTTATACTTCCTTACATTTGTTTATAATGGCTTTTTTCATGCATTTGCTCCATCAAATGCCAATTTATTGTAACTAGTGTTAACACTGTGATTTTTTTTTTCTAATGTCTCATTAAGCGTTTTGTAACTTAGAAATTTTGTAACTATTATTTTTGTTATTTTGCAATTGTATTATTTACTATTATTTACTATTTGTATTTCTGGAACTTTTATCCCCAGGACTCCATTGAAAATGGGCTCCTCATGGCCCAATGGACCACCCTGGTAAACAAACAGCAAAATCACTGAACATGTAATAATCACAGGTCTCATAACTATCTTTAATCCCTACCATAACACCTCCACCTGATTTTTGTTAGTGTCTGTTACAGTAAAAACATTTATAGTCGGACAGATAGTCGTACAGAGCTGGTTTCCAGTCATTGTAACTAGGCTTAAAATGACTCACGGAGGTAGCTAGCCTAGTATTTACCTATAAACCTGTGAATGATATTTATGCTTTAGTAGATGCTGCACACTGAGCATTTCAATTGGTGCATTAGTGTGTTTGTTAAATAGACAATAGATCATGTGATCAGCGCTTAGAATTTCAAAAAATGGAGGTGAGGGAAGAAACATACAGATAGATCAAGCTATCTATTTATTTATCTATCTGTCTATATGTATATAGATACACACACACAAATACATACATACATACATACATACATACACACATACATATTCATTAATTTGTATACATTTTTTTGAAAAATGACTGCTGGTCTTCTGGGTCTCAACATAATTTTACTCATTTACATGTTACTGTGTATTGAGTAAAGCTGGAAGTTTCACTACAAATTTATTTCATTTTGCAAATAACGTAATTGGAATCCTTTTAGTAGTGTTTTATCAGGGGTCTAATATTTACTTTGTCAAGTCAAGTAATATCTTTAGCTAGCTGATTCACTTAAATAAGGCAGGATACTTTAAGCAAGCAGCTCATATTCTAATGATATGTTTACTCAAGCTACGTACTTTGTCCTGCAGGAAAATGATCATCAACCAGTATAAGAGTTTTATATGGGCTTTGTCAAATTATATGCCTGCCTGACAACAGCTGTATGTATTATTAAGTACCTTGGATCCTTACACTGCACAATTACATGGCCCATCTGATAATCTAATTATATTATGTTCGCATTTATAGCCTATTAGTCTATAGTTATAGTTACAAAAGGAGAAACATAAGCTACTGAATCCCTCTACTTATTACACCTATTACTCTGAACTGCACTAGCCTTTCTGTTTATACTACATGCATGTTTGCTAAAACAGACACACTTTGTTTAGTAATTCAAGGAAACAGTAGCTCTCCTTGCTTTTTAAAGACGTACAATAGTGAAATTAAGGGTGCTGTTGCAAGACTATATTTAGCATCCATTCTGCCCTATTAAATATTAATATATTTATAATATTTATCTCCTTGCTTTCACTTGCTTGGCATCTTCAGTCTCTTTTATGGGTATGATCAAAAGTACAGGAAATATTTGGTGTTCTGGTAAGCCTACAGTAATTTAACTCGTATACAAAGTTCACAAACTGTAATTGTATTTTTTTAAAGTGTTCACATTTAAAGGGGCACCAGCAGTTTTTATTTTACTGGGTGC
Organism: Protopterus annectens; assembly: GCF_019279795.1. Lineage (NCBI taxonomy): Eukaryota > Metazoa > Chordata > Ceratodontiformes > Protopteridae > Protopterus > Protopterus annectens. The sequence continues at coordinate 32,379,478 of NC_056744.1, read as the reverse complement.
CAATACAAAGGAATGCAATCATTCTAAGATACAGGAAGCATTACAATGTAAGCAGATGCCTTTGTCAATCGTGGTCACATGAATAACTGTCTACACTGCTTCTTCAATAGTAACAAGCCACAGAATACGTTGGATAGTTCTAGTGTACTGCTTAACAGACACTATGATGTTGCAGAGCTGCGTTATCTGTTTTTAAGCTGACTAAAGATTTGTTTAGCATGCCACTCCATAAATTCTTCTGCAACTCATTCAAACGGTTCTTTTACTAAAATGTCTGTCAGAGGAGCTGATGCATTAAACTGACACTGACAAGAGCCATACTGTTGCCCTTCTTTAAACGAGTCATTTGCCCATTGGTTCTGAGAATAGCAAGGCCTGGCATTGGTCATTGATCATCTGCATAGCTATGCATTCACACAGGCTAAATAATTAAAGGTATGCAAGCAGGTATGGCACTGAAATAAGCTTTAGGTTTGTTGAGGTGGGAATAATCGGTTAGAAGGAGGTAATCATGTAGTATATGCAGCAAAGAACCTATATAATCTGCACACTAACACCAAGACCTAAGGTACCACCTAGTTTTTTTTTTTCAGTCTTCTTTTCATAACACAGAAGTATTCAGTAGTATTTATTACTTCCACAAAAGGATTTGTTGACATCACAACCCTGTTGCTACTAGGCTGTAATAATTATGCCATAAAAGTCTTTACTGTTTTATGCTCACTAAACCCAGAACTTACAAGATACACAACAGACATAATGAAGAAAATAATTTAATGTATTTTTAGGGGTGGCATTTGTGGATGAGTTTAAACTATATTTATTTGTTGATATTCATAGGAAGTTACTAGGCTATTGGCCCAGAGACCCTTATAAGCCTAGCCAAGAGTTTAGACCATATTAAAACAAGTCAGCACCCGATGCTCCTGTCCAGCAGGGACATGGCTGGAATCCCAGAGATGTATTTTCTGTTTCCCATCCAGTTATCCAGATTGCGCTTAACAAGAGGAAAAGAGGTACTCTGCTTGATGTGGAGAGAGAGTCTATTCCACAGATTGGGACACAAATCTGTCCCACCAACAAGTTCTATTGGTCACAGACCAGGTTGAGGCCGCAAGTACAGATTACACAAGTGGAGCTTGACTTGCGGGTATGCAGCAGTCCCATAAAGGTGGAATCCAAGATTGCCTTCTATGCCAGACAAAGGTCACCTCTGAGGAGTCTGTATGAAACTGAGTAGAGGGATAGGGCTTTTAGCTTATCTGTGTATGATAGATTTGTGAGGCCCTGTATTCTCCTGGTGAGGAACCTCTTTGGTCTCTCCAGCTGCTGCATGTGCTTTGTGAGGTACATGCCAAATGGGGCATTGTACTCAATAATATGTCTTATAAGGGAAGAATACAGGGGTGTTATGACCTCCTTGCCCTGGATGGGATAGCCTTACTTATGAGATAGGCCATGTGGAAAGTTTTCTATTCAACGGAAGCAACATGGTGGTGAAAAATCAGACTGCTATCAACCTGGGTGCCCAAATCCCTTATGACTGATTGCATGCTTAGGACATTGTTATTAATGTGATAATTTGTTGGGATGGCACGCTCCCCAAAGGGGATGATGATGCACTTTTGGTATTCAGCTTAAGGCCATGTTTCTGGCTCCAGTCATTTGTCTGGGTGAGACCCTCTTGGATGATGTCCACATCACTAGGCGAATTGAAGACAGCACCCAGCATGCAGTCATCTACAAACTTGGTCAGCCATAGCCCACTAGTTTTGGCCTGCAGAAAAGTATATCCCAAATAACAGAGGTCCCAAGACCAATCCCTGGGGTACACCACTTGTTACAGGTCTACTGCTTGAGGTGGCTTCTCCTATTTTGACTAGATAGGTTCTGTCAGTGAGCCAGTTAACTACTTATCTGGTAACATATGGATTGTTGCCTAGTTGAGAGAGTTTATCTATTATGCCCGAGAGGGGAATAGTGTTGAAGGCTTTGGCCAGGTCAAGGTAGTTGGTGTTCTCTGTCTTCCCTTCATCCATGGTTTGGTTACTTTCTCAAAGAAGTCAACCAAATCTAAAAGACATGACCTCTCCTTGGTGAAGCTAAACTGTGTGGGATTGAGTGTTTGGAGGTTACCAATGTCCTTGTTAATAAGGTCCATGATCTGCTCCATGGCCTTGCATATCAGGCTAGTTAGGTCTATAATTTCCCGGATTGGTGTGCACTCCACCTTTGTGTAAAGGGATGACAGTGGCTGTCCTCCACTCAGCTGGGACAAAGCCAATACTCAGGCTTTGGTTGAATAGGGCACCTAATGGTGCTGCAAGTTTCTGCCTGAGTTCATGTAGGATGCAGCCTGGGATGTTATCAGGTCCCAATGAGGGTGTATATTTTGCCGTTGAGAGAGCAGTGATGACCTGATCCCTAGATATAAGGGGAAGGGGGCAGGTACTGGGAATGTCCTGATTTACTGATGGGGGACAGAGGGATGAAGTTTTCTCTGAATCTGAAAGCCAGCAAGTTTGCTATATCTACGGCATTTGTATATGTGGTGCCCTTTATCACCATTTCTGAACAGATCTGGCTATTTCCTTTGTGATTGCACACATATATGAAGGAGGCCTTATGAGTGTCTCTAGTAGATGTATGTGGTAGTTTGGACTCCATGTTTGCTTTGGAGGATTTCACTAGTGCTCTTATTTGCTTGTTCAGGCTAAGCAGAGAATGCTTCCAGCTGGGCACCTGATCCTTCTTGGTCCTGGACAGCAATTTTTCCTTTTGTTATACAGTTTATTTATTGCAGATGTCCACCAGACAGGTTTACTTTTCCTTGGGGAGGATGATTAGAAGTGTTTACACACAAGCTTCTATGCCTCTGGAAAGTAGTCGATTTGAAGACCCAGACTTGCACTGAATATTCCAGTTTGTTTCTTATTAAAGTGTCAAGATAAGCTTAAAGCCACAAGATGTTATTACTTTTTCCTTACCTGGAATATCCAGTGCTTTACCATTAACTATCATAATACTGAATAAAGTTGATCATAATGACAATCAACACTCAAATAATAATAGTAACCATAACATTATAGATAATATAGAGGAAGTTGATGGGGTCTCCGATCATAACCTGAATATTATGTGTTCGAGATGTGGATGCTAAGAAATTCACCTTGAGTGCAAAGCTCGAGAGGTGAATTATGGCATCCATGTCAAGAACACATAATACTCAATCATAATTCTTTGTAGTGCATGGAGATTTATCTGCTCCATGTGCTACTAGTTACTGTAAAAAAAAAAACACAAAGTGTTATTTATACTACATTTGAAAGCCAGTAAAGTAGTTGGGAAGAGTTGACAAATACACAGCAGGAGATGTCCTTACATTATTTAATATAGACCACAGGTAGAAACTGAGCTGAAAGGAAGACAATCTGCTGCTGTTGTTTACTGCCTGTCACTGTTAGCTTTTTGTTCCTAATGCAGACATGGGTATGAATTCTAAAAGCGTTGCTCTTGGTATAAGTGACCACTTGCACCGACAGCTTGTCTTTTGGAATCTGGCCCCTGGTGTAAGCCTGTTTATAGATAGGCCTCACACTGAAGTAAGTCACTTAACACTGCAAGCAACTCTTATGGAATCAGGGCAGACATACACTGACAGCAACTCTTTTGGAATAAGGGGAGTGTGTCTTTTAACTAAAACTAGAGTGTAGTGTAATCACAGCACTCCATGTATTACATCATTTCCTGTGATACATACATTGCAATGTTAAAAAGCAGAACACAAATTACAAGAGTAATGCATGGACAATTTAGCTGAGTAAATTCCTGTCAGATAACATGTTTCCATCTCTTTACCTGCAATAGTAGCCTTAAGTATGTTGCAGTGTTCTTATTTTCTCTAGTTAAGATGACAGTGTTATAATAAAGTAACCCCTTTCTAATAATCAGGTTATTATTTTAATCATTGCCTGCTTGCTGCTATGCTTGCACCACACTTATAAACGACTTTAAGTCCAGCACTTTCTGTTCCTCAGTCATGACATCAAACTGAGTGGTGTAATGACACATTCATAAGCAGTACTGCACCTTGCATGCCACAAGCACACAAAAAAGAAGGCAGTTTCTGAGTGATTTTTATATAAAAACTTAGTAAATATTTTGTTTTTTTTCACCTATTTTGCATCTGGACTGCATTCATTACACTGGATACCTTCCATCTGGCACTTTTACCAGTTTTAATTTTTTCTGCACATGATCTTTAAGGGAGCAGTTGTCATTTAAACTAGAAGCTGGGCCTGCCTTTAACAGAGGCTTCTACTTGTATTCAATGAATTAGACATGTAACAAAATTCAGTTGCATACAGTCTTTTAGTGAGAACCTCTAACAGAATAAATTTAAATGCATGAGTTGAATCACTCATAAATAGAGCATTGTTGCTTTTATGCCTCATAATATCAGATTTATGTTTTCAAATGTACTTTTTTTACGTATATTTGTCTCCCGCACATAATATGCAGGGCACACCATATCATATAGCTATATAAACCAGACTTGTACTGTCACAACCTGCATACAAATTAAGATTTTAAAATTCTGGTAGTGTGATGTTGAAATTTAACTTTGATGTCCATATAATAACACATTTCAGACAATAGAAAGTTCCAAAGGTATCCCCTTTACATATATTTCTATATAGCAGATTTTCTTTTTCAAATTACATCTGGTGTTTGCTCTGCTGCACTGGTTATCTCATCACAATTTGCACATAATGTTGAGGTAACACAGACTGCTAAACTTCCCATAGAAGAAGTAAATAACACTACTAAGTGTTCTCAATTTTCTCTCTCTTTCATTGAGATGAGATATACAGCAGAGCACTTACATCCAAGTCAAAGCTCAACTGTTCCTGGCTAATTCAGCCAAAGGAGGTTGGTCATGCTCTGCAAACCATCATGTTATTGAACATACTGTACGACAGTGTACTGTTTCCTGTTATTTTTAACATTGACTGTAGCTTCGGAAAGATGCCTCCAATCCTAAGTGTTATCGGGGTCCAAGTAATGGCACAGAAGAAACCTGCATACCCACAAGTAATTAGGGCTGTGCTGTCAACGGTTTGGCTCAGATTGCTAATGATAAGAGCCACTAATATGCTTCATCTTGTAGACCCGCCTCCCTCACTTTCACTTACAAACTCTGTAACTCTGAACAAATCACTTTGTAATATTCCCAGTTTATTGTGGAAAAGGAGCCCTTGAGTCTACTGGGCTTATCTTGTTCACAACAACAAAAAAGAATGGTTTGATAAATATTTTATAGGGCCCTGCATGGATTTCAGAAAGAAATATGTGATAACCATTGTCCTTGTGTATAGAAATCCAGTTTGCTCTTAAATGGGGCTCTCCCTTGTGAAACATGTTAAAACTGCAGCCAACTGACTACCTTTTTGATCCTGGTGATGCCCAACTCTGCAGAACAATAAATGTCTATATGGAGGCTGTGTTTTTGACAGGCAGTAAAGTCTTTGTCTCCTGTGGTCACCTTTGATTCAACCCCCTTCTCAATACTACAGTCAGTCAGTATACTCCCACTTAACATGAAGGGAGCTACACTAATGCATGGGTTCATAGGTACTTGCTATGCTGCTGATCCATGAGGATCTTTAGAAGCCTAGCCATACATTCCCACAAAGTCTTTATCTCTTATGTTTGAAGTACAAATAAACCAGAGACAAGCAGACATTTACTAGTTGCCCTTATCCATGAGGGACAAGGGTAATAAATTACAGGTGACTGTGGTTTCCCATCCATTCGTCCAGATTATATTTAATTAAAGTACGGGGAGTACTTTGTTCTATGTGGAGAGGGAGATAATTCCAAAGAAGTGGTATTATCTGTGATGCAAGTCTATCCCTCCAACATGTTCTGGTTATGTTGTAAAAGAGATTAAGATCTACTGAGCAAGTATTTATACCACCATTGAACTTGTAGATGTGCAGCAGATCTGACTGGATAGGGTCTTTTGAGGCTCTGTACAGAGAATGATAGTCAGTAGCAAATATAATACTGAGAAGAGGAACAAGGCTTTGAGATTTTTGTTGTAGTTTTTGTGATTTAGACCCTTGATTTTCTTGGTGAGAAAGCATGGTTGTTCAAGTTGTGTTAAGAGTTTGGCCAGGTACATAACAAGTGGGTATTGTACTCACTTATTGTACTAATAAGTGCCTAATTAATTGGAATGATCCTATCCCTGGACCTCGACATCATATCCCCACTAATCAGCTGTTCGGTGATAAAGTTCTTTCTTACAATATTGGATATAAGGTGATCAAAGTCCAGCTTGCTGTCCACATAAGTTCCCATGACACCAGGTCCCTGACTAATGAATCATGTTTCTTGGGTGTGTTGTGGATGGAATACTTACAGGGGATGTCATGCTTGCTGAAGGAGATTGTTATACATTTTTTTTGGCATTTAGGTTTAGCCCATGGTTATGACACTAGCTATTTGTTTGGGACAGGCCTACTTGTGGGATCTTGGTGTCCTTTGCAGAGATTATGATGGCACCATGTATACAGTTGACCATAAACCGTTAACATTAACTTTGACCTCCAAGAAGTAAATGCCAAAGAGGAGTGGTCCTAGCACTGAACCTTGTGATACACCACTAGAGACAGGTCTTTTGGTGGAAGTAAAGCCACCTGTCCTAATTTTGTGAGGTGTAGATATGTGAGGTGGACTGACTTTTCCCTCATCCATTGCTTCAGTAACCTTTTCAAAAAAGTTCACCAGGTTAAGAAACTAGGGTCTGCCCTTGACAAAACTAATATAGCTTGGGTCAAGAGTTTGTAAGCTACCTAAGTCCATATTCATTATTTCCATAATGATCCTTTCCATAGCCTTACAGATGAGTCTATTTAAAATTTTGTGTCTATAAGTACTCGGGTCCATTGAACCCACTTTTATGCAGGGGGTGACTGTTGCAGTCCTCCGTTCATCTGGTATAAAGCCTGTTGGAGGCTGATACTGAATAGCTTCTCTAGGGGGGTTGACAACTTCCTGAATGGCTGTTAACTGAGTGATATTCAGTTGAGGTGTAATGGCCAAAAACAACTTTCAGTGATTTTTGAGGCTGTACTTGCCCCACAGCTGTGTGACGTTGGAGTTTGTATACATAAATTAAGGGGTCTACCCCCAACATGGAAGGGGTGGGGGTGTGATAGAGCAAGAAAAGATTCTGTCTTCATCTTCAGTGTTGGCTGTTTTTTTGTTTTGTTTGTTTTGTTTTCTTTTCTTTTTGGATTGAATAACATTCATTTAAAACTTGCTTGGTGGACTGGCATGAATTTATAACAGCGTATTGGGTGGGCCATCAACAATGGGAAGTGAGTGCATTTTGGGGGCGGGGATAAAGATTACTGTTGTGTGTGTTTTTGTGTGTGTGTGTGTGTGTGTGTGTGTGTGTGTGTGTGTGTGTGTGTGTGTGTGTGTGTGTGTGTGTGTGTATGTGTGTGTGTGTGGCTTAGGTGGGAGATTAGGGAGAGCATTGCCTTTGCAGGGTGTATTGTCTTTAGTGTTATGTCAGTGAGTACTACAGATGTGAGAGTGTGTGTGTGTGTGTGTGTGTGTGTGTGTGTGTGTGTGTGTGTGTGTGTGTGTGTGTGTGTATGTGTATGTGTGAGTGTACTTTGAGTTAGCTTCTGCAGATGATGCAGCATGGTGCTGTGATGTATTGGATAGGTCCAGAGTATCTCTAGGAGAATTATGTCCAGACAGTACATGGCCCTGTCCAAGGGGACCAATTCCTTAGGAAGAACACAGGCATGATCAAAATCAGTCAGATGCAAAGCGAAGGGATAAAGCATTTATTTCAAATGGTAAGCCCTCTGCACTCCCATATAGGAAGGATTTATCCCCCACTTTCTTACTTAGATATACAAACTCAGTGGTTGTACAACCATGGCAAACACTGAAAAGCCTCAAAACATGAATCAGTGCTGGCACACTAATAGAAATTGTGCCAGCAGTAATCCTGAGTGGATAATGGAGGTTGTTGATTTGCAAGTCAGGGAAGTGCAATCAATGAGCTACAACTTTGTCCAGTTTAATCTCCAATAAGAGAAGGGAAGCATCCACTGTCAAATTCTTGGCAACACAAAAGTAATAAATGAAAAATAAAATGGAGTTTTAACCTTCCTTTATGCTGCAACTGAAATTATTTTTAAAATGAGAAAAATGTCTCAGATTTGGATTAGATAGGAACTGCAAAATTAGATTGGTGCCTGTTTTCAGTATGTGCTTGGAGTCCAGAAGTTTCATGTTTCTTATATAGATGAACATTTCTTTTTAAGTGATTATGAAGTGGTTCCTAGTATCAGTGTGAAATGACTGTTCTTGCATCACTTTTAATAATTTAATGAGACATTTATTCTGCATGCTAAAGGACAGCTATGCCTTAAATACATTTCCTGTCACATTGTTTATTTCTGTCCCTAGATAACGATTCCCATATTTTCACATATTGAAAAGCTAGACTTAGGAAGAGTCCCATATTTTCACATTTCAAAAGTCTTGACTTAGTAGGTTGTCCCACTCCATGACATTTCTATCCTAGTCTGATTTATTCAGTGCACAACATGTTATGCTGAATAAAATCTCAATGCTTTCATTAGGAATTTCTCTTCCTTTCTATTGCAGCACAATGCCTACCACAGCTAAAAGTATTTTGCCAAGGAAAACAAACACAGTAAAGAACCTGCCACTGGGGTCATAAAGCTCTTCATGCAGAAAGTCCACAACTCTTTGACTCTTTGCTGTGAAGCTGCATTCTTTCCAGACTGGCAACCTGTTAAGCGTTTTTATATTCTAGAGGGGAATGCACCCAATAAACACAGAGATAAACTTTAATAATTAGCTGAGCTTTGCAAGCCCAGACATACAACAAAGTCTCTGTCTGACACAGTGAATGAAGACATGAATTGAAACTCACAAAATATCACTTCTAAAAAAAGGCTAAATTATCTCAGTTATTTTTTTTAAAAGGTTACGTTATGTCAGTTATTTCCTCATTCCTTTTTAAGAACTTTTCATTGATGGTGTAACACATATGTAGAAATCACACATGTAAGAATCAGTGCAAAAAAGTCACTGACGTTTTTGCTGAGGATTCTCAAACGTGAAAGTATTTCTCACAACTTCCATTCTCAGTGAACAGGACTGTGATCTGACAAGAGAACATAGGCAACCAGTTGTACTCTCACAGTACATTATAGACAAGACATACATTTCAACAAGAATAAGATAACATTAACAAATCTGCCCCATGAAGGTATTCAGTGTTAGGATTGTGTAGTCATTGTGAATTTAATCACAACTGCAAGACATAAGTCATCATAATAGGTAATCAAAACCATTTAAGACACAAATTCTAGTTCGACACTGCTCAAGTTTGATAATTCTGTGGGCTGTCAATGATTGTGTGCAGCAGGTTCATTCTTCTATATGGCTCCAGACTGCTGCTTCGTACCATGTGATAAGCATTAGATTTGGTATAGCTACATTCTTACTTTGATCTTTTAACAGGCTGCAGCGGGAGTTCAGTACATGGACCTAACACAGTAGAAGCCTTCATTGGAGAGATGTTCACAGTAACATGCTATTATGATACGTATTATACCAATTATGAAAAATACTGGTGTAAAGGGGAGAACTGGAAGAACTGCATGATTCTAATTGAAACTACAGGGTCAGAAGAAGAAATTCACAAAGGAAGATATTCTATTAAGGACAATCACACTTCTCATTCCTTTTCTATAAATGTGTATACTCCACAAAAGACAGATTCTGGCTTTTTTTGGTGTGGAATAAACAAGTACATGTGGGACAAAATGACCAAAATAGAAATAAATCTTAGTGGTAAGTTGTATTTTATTTATTTGCTTCTGCTTTCCATTTCTTACATGATATTTCTCATTATGATTGCAATTCTACAGCTGTTTTGTCAGCTTACGTAATGATATTCCTTATTCACCAGTAGGTTACTATGCAAATCTTCATTCAGAGTAAAATCTGAGTATTTAATTTTATTCTTATAACCTTGAATTTTATTTTATTTTAACCTGGAATGTGCTTACAAACAAAATTCATAAAGTCATATCAACTACTCCTTATTGATGCAAAGAATTCTTTGTGGTATGACCCAAACTTTGCTGGTAATCTGGTATTAGTTATAGCTGTTCATTTAATCTAAGAATGTTTAGATCCCTCAATCTTATGGGGGTTAAATATACTTTGCATTGTTTTGATCATTTTCTACATGGAAACAAGATGGGCTGATTCATCACTGGCTGTCTAGAATCCATGCTACAAAAACAACTTACATAAGTTCTAAGAGTACATGTTGAAGATCAAAATCTGGGAAGATGAACGCAGCACTGTGGTTGCACTAAATCAATGCAATATCATATTACCTTTGTCAGAACAACATGAAACATGCCCAAGTATAGATTTCAGTGCACCTTTTGACAACTGATAGAACACAAAATTAGCTCCTTCTCATGTCTTCGGTTATGCAATGAATCTGCAATCCTTCTAATCCAGTAACAGTTTCTGTTCGCAATTGACTCCTTGGACTGAAATAAATTTGTAAAAATAGGAGGCTTAAGATGCTTTCTTAAAGGAAAAATATATAAACTCCAAAATACAATAATACTGTACTTTACCTATTTATGTATATATGTATTTACCTATTTATGAATATATGTATTTATTTATTTGTCCATTCTTTTGCTCATAGTTAGTCCTAAATCAGCACATGCCATTTTTCAGGGAATAGCTGAAGAATTATCCAAAGAGCTAAGGGAGTACCATAAGTATACAGCAACACTTGTACAATAAAAGCAGAATACAGGACAGCAGTGAAAATTAGGCACTATCTTGCATCTGCCATGCTGCTGCACATAACTTCAACATTTCAAACTCTGTATACTCTGTCTTCCAGTAGAGAATGTTAGCCTCTCAACATCTTATATTGAATGTGTACTACTTATAATTTTAAGACAGAGTGGCTCATAACTTTGCACAGTATATCCCAGTTAGGGTATACACTGTGTGATACTTTCTGAGCAAGTGTTGTGCATTTTAAGTATAAGTAACCGAGTAGCGAGAGATTAACATTAAAGGAATGTGACAGTTCTAACAATGATTATGTGAATTCTAAAGGCTTTTTATTTCCAACAATTCTAGATGTTGTACAAAAACTGATTACGATTAGTCCAGACCTCAGTTATGGATGCAGCCACACTGAAGTGGAAATCACTCAGTTAAAGCAATACTGTATGACAGTTTACGTACTCCATGACATGAGATCTAGTAATGAATTATTGAAATGAAGTGCTTTAACAGAATGAAGTAAAAGCATTACTTGTCATTAAAGTAAGATATTTTAAAAACAAAATCACCATTATTTATTAGTCATTCTAGATGATGTAAAAAAAACAGCTGAATAGGAAAACCCAGAACTTATTTAATAGTCACAAAATAAAAACTATGAAATAAGTTTTTATTTTGTGACTATTAAATAAGTTCTGGGTTTTCCTATTCAGCTGTTTTTGTTTTTTCATTTTTTAGATATAACAGCTTCACCTCTGATGAAACTAAATTCTAGAGGATGTACAATAATATGACTTTTTAAGCTTTGCAAGCAACTTATTACAGTGTCTTGAAATTCCACTGATTGATGGGCAGGGTTTAGATTAAAAGAGTTCATCAGACACCAGGCACTAGTGTAACAATTCAGCTCCAAGGATATCCACTCATCCATTTGCCTATGTTCCAACAAAGAGACTTTACTGTGAAAAAGTTGTACCCACAAAAAAAAAAAAATAATAAAATAAAAAAAACTTGTAGTGCATGGAATTATGCTCCAAAATTGGGAAAAATACCTTGTTAAGCACCTTTCTGATTCCAGAAACATGCATAACAAGATTTTTTAAGCACTTTGAAGTGTTGTTAATCTCTTTCCTCATGCTAGAGCATAGCAGCTGCCAGTGCTAGCCATCACACAGTAGTGACAGAAGCTATAACAGCTTTACAAGCTGTTAAGAAATTTGCTCTGCTACACTTTTAAACAAAAAGTATATCTAACAAGATGAGTCACTAAGAACTTAAGTTTTAAAGTAAAATTAATGAAAACCTGTACTTCACTGTATTTCAGACATGATATGCTTAACAATAAAAGCAAAGCAGATAAACCAACCAGAATCAGCTTACATAACATACAAACTCTGCTTTTCTTCATTTCTTTCTCCACGTAATTTAAAAAATGTAAAGTAAGTGTCCATATGCTGTAGAGATATAAATGAGAATGATAAAAGATACTTTTTAATGTGTCTGTAAATAAATATGACCTTTTGAGATTCACTTCAGGCTTGACATAGGCCACCAAATTTTGTTGTCAAAATCCTTCAGATCAAGCACTTTCATCACAATAGGGCTTCATCAGAATCTAAAGTAGTTCTCCATCTGCAATTAGTTTAAAGCATTCAAACAGCCAATCAAACCATACAAAAATGTCACGTCAGGTCATTGGTACAAATAATGTACAAAACAATCAACAATTAAAATCACAGTTGTTTAAGAGTGGATAGTGTAGACTTCTGTAAGTTGTTTTCTTGTGGTTTTAATTTTGTATCAAGTGGTAAGTATACTTTAACTTCTTCACATTTAGAATTTTATAGATTTACTTTAGAAAAGTTAAACCTTATTTTTTTAGCACTTGAATCAAGTGCACATGACAAATCTTGTTTGAATATGTTTTTATGTTTCAATAAAAAAATCCCACTGCTCCTGGCTTTAAATATGTTTGAAAATGTGACAGAATACGACATTCATAAATGTTTTTATTCAAGTAAAAGATATTTTACTAGCAATCTAATCCAAGCAAAGGTTGATTTGTTGAAAGAATTAAGAAGAAACAATTCTATCCACTTTATGAAGTCAGATAAGGGTAGGGTAATTGTCTTGATGGATAATGGTTTATACTCAACCAAAATGCAGCAACTGTTATACAACTAGGCTGTCTGTTATTTGGTAGCTCTCAATGAACTTACTGTTGCATATAGGTTTATTTATTTAGTCTTGGAGGACCTGTTGCTACAGATGTACATAAACAGGGATATCTACGATTTTCTGAAAGTAGGTAGCCTGGTTGCCCCTACAATTTTTGGAATACCCAATGTGCCTAAATCTATTTAAGATCCACCATTATGGCCAGTAGAGGATGCTACAGGTTCCAAGACACAGCCTTTAGCATTTTTTGTGAATAAGATTAGTGAGGAATTTATGAAATGTCCGAAACATTTATTAAGAAATTCTTGTCATTTTCTTGGCATGAAAAACAATGCCTTGTTTTATAAATGTGCTGTGTTAGGTACAATTGATACTGTAGATTTTTATGGTGATTCCATAAGACACCAGTGTGGAATTGTTTAGAGAGATGTTAAACACTTATGATTTTTTATCCAGCACTGAAGTCTACTTAGTCTCTGACTTCATGGAGCTAGTATTTCAAAACAAATTTATTTTCATGATGAATATTTCAAACAGATGTCAGGAGTGGCTACGGAGACCCCTTATGCCTGCATTTTTTCCAATATTGTTTCTACATATTGGGAGAATAATTTTGTTTTTAACTCTGAATATGCTAAATTTTAGAAGGTATACTTCCATTTCTTAGATGGCATTTGGATTTAAGGCATGCTGGTTAGAATGTGTTAATTATTTGAACAATACTACTAGTTTTCTTAGGTTCACTTTCTAGTATAATAAAATGAGGGTGAACTACTTGGATGTGCTAACAGAGAAAGATTTTAACAACAGTTTTTTATGCCAATTATTTACCAAAAAACATTTTCCTTTAGCTACCTTCATTATAGAAGCTGTCCTCTAAGACATCAAAAAAAAAAAAATTCTAGTCAAGGAACAGTTTATGAGGTTTGTAAAGATGGTCTCAGACTACAAACAAATTTTCAGAGAAATTGACAAAGTCCTGAATATGTTTAGTGGGAAGGAAGCTATCCTTCCTTGTTTGCTTCCCCTATTTGGGACAGGGTGGTGAATAAGAGAGTGTCAGCTCTTTTAGGTTGTGGCGCTAGTTTTCAGGATATAAACACTGGAATGAATTTTGGTAAAGCCATCATTCTTCAGTATGGTCCTATTAGCTGTGAAATTCACTATATTATTACTTCTAATGAGCATCTTTTGAAATATTTCCCCTGAAATGGGGAATATTTAGGAGAACAAATATTGTTTATAAGGGGGTTAGAAAAATAATTTGAACCCATTAATCAAAACAGAACTAATGATTCCTTCCCTGCAGATGGCACTTACTCATGTGGTTGCTGTAGCAAATGTAGATTTATGCTGGGCCCTTCAGAAGTGACTACTGAATGTTATGGCCAGGTTCAAATAAAAGGAAAAAAAATTCCAGTGCTATGAAAGTCATGGTATATTTATGAAAATGCTCCTCATGCCTAATGTTTTATGTTGGCAAAACTGAGTGCACACTGAATAAACAGGTTTACAAGCTCTTTATGATTTATGTAGAAAGGCTATGAAAAGTGTTTTGACTAAGTATATATATATATATATATATATATATATTTATATAAATATATATATATAAATATATATATATATATATATATATATATATATATATATATATATATATATATATATATATATATATATATATATATACAGTTGCCTTAATTTCAGCAAATTTGTTTTCTTGGTGCTGCAAATATTTAAGATAAACCTAAGGGGTGGACAATGTGAGCTCCAGATGAGCAAGACTAAACTATTATGGCAGCATGAATTAGGAGCAGACACACTGAGGAATTAACAATAAGATTTCAATAGCTAGTATCTAGGGTGGTGGTGGTGCAGTGCCAGTTGGCGCAGTCACAGAGCAAGAGGTTCACAAGTTCGGGGTCTCCTTCCTGCTCGCTGGGGTCTGCATGTTCTCCCTCTGGTTATGTTCTGGGTTTCCTCGCTCTCTCCTTCTCTCCCACATCCCAAAGACATGCTGCAGGTGGATTGTGGATTGGATACTCTAAATTGTGTGTGTGGTGTGTGTAGTGTGTGCTGTGGAAGGGGCTGGGCTCGGGCTGCAACTCAAACCGTAAAAAACTCCACTGCCATTCAATGTGCGGACAAGGTGATCCGCTGTGGCGACCCCTGACCGGGAAAAGCCGAAAGAAGAAGAAGAAGATTTCAATAGCTAGTATCTGGCATCTAAGAGCAGCTAGTTTATACAGAATATTTTAGTGCTTGGTTAACATCAATTATCTCTGTGTTTTAATTAATTGCTTTATACCTTATTTGTACCAAGGACATGACACGTTGTTTGAATGTGTTAAACCAACTGTGGGTGGAGAACTCCTTTTGATTCTGTTGAAGTCTTATCGGGATGAAAACATTTGATCTGAAGGGTTTTGACAATATAGTTTTTGGTCTACATTAATCCTGCATTTTCGTTCTTTCTTTTTTTCTTGGTTTGGTACTTAGGAAGTCTTACAACTCCTATCGGTTCCAAAATGTACAAGGAAGCATACTTGAATACTTGGGTGCACAGACAAAAATTAATATGTGCAAGTTTGTTATGCAAGTCTAATAAACAATCTGATGTTGTTAATCTTCTTTCCATTCATCACTGATGATAAGGTGCATCTCACTCTGGCTCCGAGTTTGTCCCTTTGGTCTTTGGTTCCCACTGAACTGGTCCTTCCTCAATCTGGGGATTGGGGGACGAGCACATCGGCCCGGGGTAAAGAGCCGCCTCTCTCCTCTGGTCCATCCTCAGCGCAGATAGCCACATCTGTGCTGATCTTGCTTGAGGCTCCATCCATCGGGGGCTGGTTCCTTGTAGCAGGGTGTGACCATAGTCCCGAGGTTGTCTTTCTCAGTTCCGGGCTCCCATCTCTTTTCAGGCGGGCCTGCCTTCCATGCGATGGAGAGGGCTCTTACTTCTGGCAGCACTCGTTTGATGTTGGAACCCCAGTTTTCACCCCCCCGACCTACAGCTGTTACAGACCACCCCCTGGAACACTGGCCAGAGAAGTCGTAGGACACCCCTGTTCAGGCTACCCCCTCTTCCGAGTCCTCCTCAGAGACCACCACTGAGGAGCTCCCTTGAAAGAAGATGTGCAAGAGGAAGCACATGGACTCAAATGAGGAGTCCTTAATGGAAGACATGGATTATTATGATGGTGAATGGTCCCCACAGTCACCTCCTGATGATGTCTCCTTTGGAGACATCCTGGAAATGTTAAAGCAGAGAGGTAACTGGAAGCCCTCCAACCCTTCATCTGAGGAGTCCATGTTACTGCAGGATTTTCACACCCGGCCTTCTACCTCTTGTATGACCCTGCCTGCCAACGAACTTGTCCAGCTCATCATGCAGCATGCCTGGAAGAACCCTGATTCCACTGAGGCAATCCCTAGGAGACCAGAAAAAATTCTTTCCCCTCCCGAGAAGAACCTGCATTGGTCCAAAGGGTTACCAGTAAATGCTATGGTGGTGGAGGTGGCCACGAAAAAGGACTTGGCTGAGGAAAGTCCCACTGTCCACCCTCCCAACAAGGATTCTCAGCGGGTGGACAGACTTGGGAAGCGTGTTTTTGCATCAGAGACCTTTGGCTATAAGGTCCCTGGATTATTTGGCACATTTTACGAGGCTCTAGAGGGACATGATCTCCGAACTCTCTGGGATGCTTGCAGGACAGTTGTCTAACAAGGTCAGGGACAAAGTAGCCTCGTAGCTCGCAACCCTGGAATCAATATCCAACTCATTCACAAGGTTGCTGTCGCATGTGACCGAAGGGGCGGCTAGAGCACTGAGTTCTGGCATTGTTATGAGGCGTCATGCCTGGATGCACATTTGTGACCTCACGGATCCCTTCAAGTCTTCTTTTCTGAATGCTCCCATTGAAACTTTGGCCATTTTTGGCTCCAAAGTGAAGGACACACTAGCCAGGTGTGAGCAAGATGGAAAGACCCTGTCTGCCATAGGCCTACAGTTTTCCAACCCTCAATTTGCCTTCTCCAGGAATCAGAGAAGTGGAAAAATGTTGCATAAGAAATCTCAGAGTCCTTTCTGTGCTGCAAGTGGTGATGATACCCCAGAGGCAGAGGGGATAACAATTCTGGAAGATGCCCCTATAGAGGCAGAGGGGGTCCTCATAACCAAGGCTCCAAGGACTCTTTCTCTGGATAGCCTTATCAGCTCTCCTGAGGAGCAGCCCTATTGCTTACCTCTGGAAGCAGTCGGGGGTCATTTCTCTCTGCACCAAGCTGCCTGGCAATCTATCACCACTGATCGCTGGGTGCAGAGTATCATCACCAGAGGTTACACCATTCCCCTTTATTGATAGCCAAATTTTCCAAGAAAACTTCCTGACATTCCACCCAGTCAAAGGGAAGAAGCAGCTTCAGAGATTATAAAGCTGCCTCAAAAAAAAGTCATCCAACCAGTCCCACCAGACCAGTGTGGATCCAGACTTTACTCGAGATTCTTTTTGGTGCCAAAACAGACAGGGGGCTGGAGACCCATTTCGGATCTCAGCAGCTTAAACAAATCTGTCACCCAAACCAAATTCCAGATGGTCATGGTTCAGTCCATTCTCCCCTTTTTAAGAGAAGACGATTGGATGTACTCTATAGATCTCAGGGATGCGTATTACCACATAAAGATGGACAAATTCTCCAGGAGTCTGCTTCATTTCTGGATAGGAGCCAGTCATTATCAGTTCTGTGCCCTGTTGTTCGATCTCTCTACAGCCACTAGAGTGTTCATGAAATGCATGGTAGTGGTAACAGCTCACTTAAGATTAAAAGGAGTCCGGGTGTTTCCATATCTGGACGACTGGCTCCTTAGCGCCCCCACCGAGCATCTTCTGGTAACAACACTGCATTATACTCTCTTTCTGGCAAAATTGTTGGGAATAACAATACATTGGGAGAAATCAAATCTTACCCCTACACAACAAATAGAGTTCATTGGAGCAGTGTTCAGTACTCAGTCCTGTCTGGTATCACTCCCAATTCACAGGCTCCATCAATTGAGGCTTCAGCTTCGGGTGATGCTCTCTCAAACAAAATTCTGTGCAAGGGAAGTTCTTCTATGGCAGTGTCAATCCCAATAGTGCCTCTAGCAAAGCTACATATGCAGATTCTGCAATGGCTCCTTCTATGTCAATGGTTCCCAAACTATCACCCTCTCGGTTACCAGATTCGAATAATCAACTCCTGCAAACAGGACCTGCTTTGGTGGATGAAGCCAGACGTAGAACTTTGGAGTCGTCCATTTTAATCCCCTCAGCCCACAGCCATTGAGAACATGGATGCTTCCCTGATTGAGTGGGGGGGCATTTCCAGGGAAAGACTGCCTAAGGCACATGGTCCACCACAGAGGCCCACCTGCATTATAAATGTTCTGGAACCGACAGCTGTGCTGTTAGCATTGCAGGCCTTCCATCCCGCACTCCCTTCTGGGACAATTGCAATTCAATCAGACAATATGTGAGTGGTCTGGTATATCAACATGCAAAGAGGAACCAGGTCTACCCCCTATGTTGAGAAGCCATGAGAATTTGGCAGTGGGCGATAGCTTCCAACCGCTTTCTGATAGAAATGCATATCCTAGGAAGCTCCAACATGATTGCGGACAAACTGAGCAGGTGCATCTTCATGCCTCACCAGTTGTCCCTCAACCCTGAGGTGGCATCAATAATCTTCAGCCACTGGGGCCAGCCTTGCTGCAATCGTTTCACCTCCCCATCAAACAACAAGTGCAGCAGGTATTTTGCCCTACTTCCCCTGGAGGGGGAGTCACCAAGGGGAATCTGTGATCCACGATTGGCCCACGGGACTTCTTTCTGCTTATCCTCCCATCCCTCTGATCCCACAATTTCTAAATTAAGCTCTTCAGTTGAGATGTAAGGTGATCCTCATAGCTTCATTCTGGCCTCGACAAGTTTGTTTCCCCTTCCTTCGGCCTCACCTAGTATACCTGCCGTGGATTCTGGACTCTCTACCAGATCTGATGACTTGACCCCAAGGGTTGAGTCACCCAAATCTGTCCAGTCTCAAGCTGACAGCATGGTTTCTCCACTTCCACTAATCACCAGGCAAGCTAATCTCTCCTTGCCTTTTCAAGACATCATTCTGGCCTCTCACAAACCATTCACCAGAAGACAATATCAGGATAAATGGAAAAGGTTCTCCATCTGGTCCATGGATAACATGCTAGATCCATACTCGGTTCCTGTTACTGCAGTGCTTCAATACTTGGCTACATTTTTTGATAATGAAGCCTCTGCTTCTAGTGTACAAGTACATCTAGCAGCAATTTCCAATTTCCACAATTATCTCTTTATGCCCTTGCAAGGCTTTCCTCAAGGGGATCTCTCATATCAGGCCTCCTGTCAGACAGCCTCTGGAATCTCACTCTAGTCCTTCAGTCTTTGACTCAAAAACCTTTTGAACCTGCTGCAAAGTGTGACCTAAAGTTTTTGTCTTGGAAATCCTTGTTCTTGGTAGCCATTACCTCTGCCAGAAGAGTCTCGGAGATGCAGGCATGGTGTACCAAGAGACTCTATCTGGTCTTTCATAAAGACAGAGTGTCACTTTGGATGAACCCATCCTTTCTTCCCAAAGTTGTTTCTGAATTCTCTATTAACCAGACCATTGACCTACCAGTGTTCTTTCCGAATTTTGCCAGTAGAGGAGAGTATTGCCTTCACTCCTTAGATGTACATAGACAATTGAGATTTTACCTAGACAGGACCAAACCTATCTGTAAATCTGAACAGCTTTTCTTCTCCTTTTCTGTGCCCAGATAGGGAGAGGGTATTTCCAAGGTTACATTATCAAGATGGCTAAGGAACTGCATATGTTTCATCTATTCCATCAGTAATGAACCTATGCCAAAATTTAAAGCTCACTATACTAGATCTATGGCAACATCTATAGCATTCCATTCCAGGGCTTCCATGGATGACATCTACACAGCAGGTGCTTAGGCTAAGCCTCATACCTTTTTCAATCATAACAAATTGGACTTGGTCTCCAGAGGGAGAGCCATCTTTGGCTCAATGGTACTCAGGAATGTTCTTCCATAAGGGCCATCCTTGGACCTCAGGGTAGCTTGGAATTCTGCCCCATCAGTGATGAATGGAAAGAAGATTAACAACATCAGATAAAGAAGTTTTATCTTACCATAACATTCCGTCTGTGTTGTTCATCTTCTTTCATTCATCACTTCCCACAGGCTCCTGGGGGATGCTTTGGGTCTAAATGGTGTCTTAGGGTATTTGCACAGATGTGGCCCCAGCTTTACCTCTTTTTCTCTAGCAAACATGATCTGAGGTAACAGGGAGAATGGCATTCTGGGTAGAGACTTAGCCCAAGAGTATTTTGGGTGGTGCGAGCTTGGTAAAAAGGCTGACTCGGTTCCGAGGGCTTGGAACCGAACCCATCAGTGATGAATGAAAGAAGATGAACAACATAGGTGGAACATTATGGCAAGACATAACTTCTTTTCTGGACCATTATAATGGATGAAAAACTACAGAAAATATGCTTTGTGACTGTAATAATAAAATTATAGTTTAGAAAGTCAAACCATAGCCTATGCCTATGTTCGTTTTATGAAATGCAACAAAGCAGCTCCAGCTCAATTTATGCACAGACTATTCCTCCAGTAGAAGCCCATCTTGTTAAAGTGCAACTCCCCTGACTGTTCAGAAGTTACATGAATTGTCTACAAATAAAATCTATGATGATAATTGTTTTAATTGAAAAGTATTAAAAAGAATTGAAAAGTATTTCAGCTTTTCACACATTTGTCCCTTATCCCCAAGATTAACCACTTTCTTACCTGATACACATCTGATGTTTGATTGTGATTAAGTTAAAATAACTGCTATAATATAGTTCAGCTTGTCTCACAAACATGCATTACCTTTTACAATCTACATCAATGCAAAGGTAACTGAGCTGCTTTTATACACTTTAAATGACAAACAATTCCTCATCAAATCATTTTTTGTAATGATTTGACATTTTCATTTAAATATAGTAATTCAGATAAAATGTGTACAGCAGTACATATGCATTTTAATACATATGCAGTTGTTCATTGCATGAATAAATAGTTTTGTCCTGCATAGAAATTAATCTGTACACATAAATTAATTAGCATATAATAGTAGATACATAATCCTTGTACAGAGTGAAACTTAAAAAATTGTTTTATAAAAATTATTGCAAGATACATTTTCATCACAAAATTGATTTATAGAATGGTGAAATAATTTGCAATTAAGAAAGTCATAATTTCTGCTCCATCATAAAATACCAGTAGGGTGGATGTTTTAGTTAAGAGTTTTACAGTTACTTAATCTGCTTGGGATTCACAGGGTTTATGCCTCTTTAAATACGTCTTCTTTTAATACTCTTTCTCATTTTGGACTACTGTCTTCTATTAAAAAAATAATAATACCAAGCAAACTAAATGTATTATTAATATAGCAGAAACAAATATAAAATCCCTTGTGAACAAGGAGCAAAAAATCCAGGCTGAGAATGTATTCCAAAATAGCAGCAAGAAATCCACGAATAAATGGTCAGGTACCAGTTTATTAACAGAGGACACAAGCGCTTTCACAGTTGCTTCTTCAGGTGTAACTCCTGCCATAAAAGCACACACCTTATATACTCTTCCTAATTAGTCTAAATGATCAATTAACATACTAAAACATTTAAAAAGATAGTACACATAAAAATAATACCTAGTTGAAATGCATTTGTATTACAAGATACACATACTAGAACATTTTAAAAGATAGTACACATAAAAACATAAATAAATATTATCTAATTGAAATGCATTTATAATAGTGGACAGTGAAATTATACATATAAATATATTCATATAAAAAATTATGTTTATTCATTTAAAATATATTTATTTAAAAATATATATATATATTTATTTATTTAATTATTTAAAAATATATGTATATATATATATATATATATATATATATATATATATATATATATATATATAAATATTTAACAAGACATAAATATATATTAATGAATGTATTTAAATTTAAAATTTTTGAACATGTTAGAAATGTTAAAATTGATTCAAGATTCATCTATTCAATGGTCTATTACGAAGCACAGGCTTAACAGGAATGTACTCATTAAGACCATGTCCAAAACTAGATCTGAGCCTCACAATCCATTTTGCTTCCGTATCCTCAGTTCTAGCTCTTACATCACCACCCCTGCCATTCTCATATATAAGAGATAAAACTCTAAACTTAAATACATGGTCATCTCCCATGGCACTAATATGTTTAGCTAGAGCATTAGTCTTTGACTTCTTCCTAACATGATACAGATGCTCCCTGATTCTTTCTCTAAGGGTTCTATCAGTTTTGCCTATATAAAAACAGTGGCATAACTGACATTCTGCTAAATAAACCACATGTGAACTGTCACATGTGGCACCTACCCTAAAATCAGTGCTTTTTCTAGTATCAGGGTGATGAAATAATAGTGCTATTATAAATGCATTTCAATTAGATAATATTTATTTATGTTTTTATATGTACTATCTTTTAACATTTGTTCTAGTATGTGTATCTTGTAATACAAATGCATTTCAACTAGGTATTATTTTTATGTGTACTATCTTTTTAAAAGTTTTAGTATGTTAATTGATCATTTAGACTAATTAGGAAGAGTATATAAGGTGTGTGCTTTTATGGCAGGAGTTACACCTGAAGAAGCAACTGTGTCCTCTGTTAATAAACTGGTACCTGAACATTTATTCGTGGATTTCTTGCTGTTATTTTGGAATACATTCTCAGCCTGGATTTTTTGCTCCTTGTTCACAAGGGATTTTATATTTGTTTCTGCTATATTGCTGCTTTTTGGGCTCTATTTTTGCTGAGTATTATTAATGTAGTTTACTTTCTTAATATAGTTACTGATCAGTATAGTTTTAATGCTAAATGGAACCCATTTACTGGTCAGTATACTTTTAATGCTAAATGGAACCTGTTTACTGGTCAGTATACGTTTATGCTTAATGGAACCCTTCAATATTAGCTAGACATAAAACCTCAGTCTTGTTATTCTATTTTTCAGTTCTGGTGCTCTTTTTTGACTACATGCAAACCTTGCAACTAATTGATCCATTTAGGTTTGCATTTAAAAAAAATAATATCTTTTTCTCCCAGTTCATAAAACCTGTTCCAAATAAGTTTCTGTTTAATTTTGCAGTCTCTGTCTATACTTTTAAGAAAGTTTCACATTAACCCCATTTCTTCTGAGCCCACTCTGTTTTTTTTTCATCTAAGTAAAAATACCTGACTCATTCAGTTGAAATCTTAATCCTTATATTTTTGATTATCCAGAAATATTCAAGGGTGCCAGAACTATAGGGCAAGTGAGGGGGGCACCCCCACTTTACACTGAATGTATAGCTGTACTATAAAATAAAAAAAATGGATCTGAACGGTCATGATATTTGTTGGCATGCTCTCTCACTTTCATTCCCAAAACATGTCCTGTTACTATTCAGTTGATGTAGCTGCAGTCAGCCGCACTTCACACTCACCTCTCCTGCCTTGTAAATTTTATTTAATTCTAAAATAAAACCAAAAAGCACTTAATTTTGTAGGATGCAAATGCCATTGTAAGTACTCTAAAAAAGAATAGTGGGTTATTGCTATTATACAATGACATTATTTATGAAAAAAATACTTGCCATTCCAATTTACACTTTTTTCTGTCAGAATACAAATGGTGGTGATATTACCTGTAATAGTAAGTGCATACCTCTCAACAGTCCCATTTCTGCAGGAAATACCAATTTTAAATTGAAGATAAAAGGGAGCCAGTAAATCCCAAGAGTCCCCCTTAAATTATGATTTTCTGGAGTTTAGGATTGTTCATCAGCTCAAAAGTCCCATCTGTACTTGAAGTTCAAAACCCTCCAAATGGCATTTACCAAAAGTTGGCAAGTGGTTGTGGCTACACACACACACACACACACACACACACACACACACACACACACACACACACACACACACACACACACACACACACATACACTGAACCTTCAAAGTGTCTTCATTAAAACATAAACTGCAAGTCTTCATAATACTTTATGCATACTCACAAAGAATATAAATGTGAACTGTGAGAAATGAAGGATGAATGAGTAGCAGATACAGTCCAGTCAAGTCTTAGGCTTATGCACAGCCACTGAACAAATGCATACTTACACAAGTCAGTGACACTTTGGACATGCATATGTCTTTAGTTGCTGGTTAATAATAACTGCCCTCCTTTCTAATATAGACAAACTATTTAATGCACAAAACTGTGGCCTGAAATACCAACTAGTCAGTTTTTCAGAAGTTACACTACAGTGGAGTGATTGCTTAATAATGGGCAAAAGGGCTTTGTTCAGAAAGAAATGCCATTCCATATACGACAATGGCCATAAAGCCATGTTGTGACAGTTTGATCACAGAGGGCTGCTCATGATCACAGAGAGACAGTAACATGTAATTTCTTCCAGTTCTGTTTATGATCTCTGTAGTATTCATAACTAGCTCAGGTAATCAGGTCTGGAACTAGACAAGAGGAAAGTCTTTCCATGGCTCAGGGTCATACCATTGATCATTAAAGACAAATGTAACTTGACCAATGCTTACTTTAGATCATACACAACAAAGGTGGCTCATTAAAGTAAAAAATGCAAAATAACTTTCAAGTAATCTTCATAATTTGTGGAGCATAAGACTTAGCATTTACATTTAGTTTCACATTTTTCAGAGCCTGCATACCTTCTCCCCTTCCAAAAATGTATTTTGGTACAGTCTGCTAACTTTTATCAGTTAAGGGTGATGCGTGTACAGCCCATTCTTTGAAGGAGACATTTAAAGGAGACATTTTAACTTACAGTTTAGAGTCCTAAACATGGACTACTGTATTGGAGATGCCAAGTGGGCAGATGTCTGTGTGGAAAATGAATTAAGAGACTAATTAAGGTAAGTGTAACAACTAATTTTAGCAAGCGAGAGTGGCCTAATAATTAGTAAGCATGTACTATTTTTTTAAACTGTTGTGATTTGGAACTTGGAAGAAATACGATATACTCTGATGTTAGATAATGTTGGTAAATTATGCTAACCAGCTGTGGTAAATTAAACTGAGAATATGGCAATCAAAAATGCATTTGCTGGCTTTATTAGGGGCTGTAGTATCAGTCAGTGTTTTTTGCATGTATCAACAGATGTTTATACTAAAAACAATAAGTCAGTTGTCCTGAAACTGTGTTTCACAATGCTGATTCCCTCTTTTTTAATTATGATTTATGCTCAACTACTGCTGGTCTTAATTTATAAAATGTATTTCTGAAAGTGTTTATCTTTAAATTTTAAGTAGCAACTAATTAGTTGCCTTTATTTTATTTTAAACAGTATAAAATGTATGTCAAGCATTTCCCATTGGAGGTTTTGTTTTGTAGACGTGCCTGGTATTGCAGGTTTGACAGTACTGTTACTGTAATTAAGCATCTTAATAACCAGCAGTGTTACAATTATTACCTAAAACCAGGAGTTGAAAGGTATTTAACCAGTAACCCACGCCTGGGTGTGGGTAATGCTGGATTTACCCATGGTTGGTGTGGTTTGGTCATGAGGGCGAAGCCCGAGTGACTAAACAAAGACAACCATGGGTAAATCCAGCATTACCCACACCCAGAAGTGGGTTATTGCTATTATACAATGACATTATTTAAGAAAAAAAATACTTACTTTTCTTAAATAATGGCATTGTATAATGCCTCCTTGCTGCCCTTCTGCAGTTGTCTGGTATTCTGCGGCAGTTCTGATGTACTGCGCATGCGTATGGTTACGCAGTATATCAGAGCTGTGGGTGGAAGCAGTGGAGAAAGCAAGATCTCCATTGCTTTTTACAAAGTGACTCGCTATGTTAAAGGAATTTAACATAGCGAGACAGCTTTTAAAAAGCAACAGAGAATCTCTGTTGCTTTTTTTAAAGCTGTCTCGCTATGTTAAACCCTTTTAACATAGCAAGACAGCTTTAAAAAAAACAATGGAGAAAGGAAGATCTCTGTTACTTTTTTAAAGCTGTCTCACTATGTTAAACTCCTTTAACATAGTGAGACAATGTCTAAAAAGCAACGGAGAACGCAAAAAAAGACTTATACTAATGGAAAAAGTCAGGGCGACCAGACCTTTTTCCATTAGTATAAGTCTGATTTACAACGTGCACACTGACCAATCAGCGTGCATGTTTTGGAATATTAATGGGGGGTTGTTGTATAATTGTTACTTTAGAACGGCCAAGGTTTTTCTGCAGTATTCCCATCTCACAACAAATAATAATGTAAAATGTGCTTAGAGTTGCGTATAATTTTGTCAGGCAAAAATCTGGACAGTTGAGAGTTTTTTTTATTTGGAAATAGCTGAGCTAGCTTTGCTATATCCATATAAACAATATAAAGTATCAAGTGGGCTTCCAGGACTGTGACCAAAAATAGACTAATATCAGTGTTCGTGTTGCAGCAGTAGTGTTGTTGCCTCACAGCAATAGGCTGTCCAGGTCGATTCTCGGCTGATGTGCCTTTTGTGTGGAATCTGCATGTCCTGCCTGCATTCATGTGGGTTTTCCTCAAGTGCTCCTGTTTCCTCCAACATTGCAAAGACATGCATCTGGAGCATTTCTCACCGGGTCTCCGCTGAAAATTGGCTACATTCCAAGGCAGACTTTCCCGGTAAACAAATGTTAAATAAATAAAAAAAAAATGTGGTACACCAATTACAACTGTTGCTTACTACTATGTACTTTGAGTACTGTTGCACACAGAAGTTAATGTTTTTAGCGATATTGTCTGCTAATCCCTCCATTTCACTTTCCTATAGTCATCCAGGTTCCTAACATACAGGTTATGGAAGTGAATGATGTATTCAAAGGTCATGCATTTTGTCATTCTCACTTGGAATGGGGTGAAGAAAGGCAGTAGCTTAATTTATAATTTTGATATAAAATATTTGTGCAATTCTTCTTAATGCACCTCCAGCTGATGCTAAACTTATATCGTGTATATTCTACTTTCAATATAGTAAATAGTAAAAAAAAAAAGTTTAAGAAATGCCATTTTCAGGTCACCAAGTATCCCTATGGGAACTATGGGGGACATATAAGTTTTGGAGTTAATGACCATCAGTGAATACTTGCTAATACAATACCTGACTCCATACTGGTTCTGGAAGGAAAGGGAAGTGTTTGGGCATTTGCGGAAAGAAAAACTTATCTCCAGTCAGCATACCTCTCAACCTCTTAGAGCAAGAAATCTGGACAAAGCCATAAACAATGGGGGGACAAAGGCCCAGAAATAGGGACACTTTATAAATATTGCTCTTACAAACTTGGAAAGTTAATAGAATAACGGGTTTTGCATTAGCACAGATTTTCTGAAGGGTATGAAGTCTGAAACTCAAATGTCTGTCATTATTTTCTGACTTAAAACCCTGAGGGATTTCTCAATGATTTGCTAGAAAACCACAATCATATGAGAAATGAACCAAAAATATGAGGAAAAAATCTGGACATTCTGCAAAAATCTGTACACTTGAGAGGTATGCCAGTCAGCCATTTCCAGTCCAATGTCTGTAGGTGTATTGTGGAGAACTGTATTCATCTCTGTTTTAAATAACTGAGATAGTTAAATGGTTATGGGTTTATCATACTGCTCAACGATGTTCATGGAATATACAGAATCTTCTCTCATATGTTGGTCTGTTTTTCATAATAGTGTGGTTTTCTGGCAAATTATTGGCAAATCAGTAAGACTGAAGCAAGGAAATAATGGCAGACATTGGAGTTTCAGTCTTCATACCCGTCAAAAAATTTATGCTAAAGCAACCCTGTTACAGGTCATTGTCCCAATTATAGTTATGGCTTTGTCCAGAATTCTGGCTCTAGGAGGTGGAAAGGTATGGCTTATAGTTGCTGTAGTCAAGGATGAGGGTTCTTGCTAATGCAAAGCAAGAACTTACTCACCGTCTCCAAGGCCAATAACACTGCAGGAGAATCTTTATTTTCCAACTATGTGTCTTGTATATGGAACTCCCTTCCTACCTCCATTCTCTCAATCTCATCCACTAATCACTTTAAGCCATCACTTAAAGCTTATCTAAAAAATAAGTGGCTATGTTCCTGTACTAACCTCTCATGAGTGCTCTGATACATAACAGTATACCCAAAACATAGCCAGCTTCTCCCCCGATGTTTAATACTTTGTTCCTACCAACCTCTCTTAACTTTATATCTTGACATAAGTCATACCTACAAGGAGTACTATCTATGTTCAAAGCCTAGGTTTTGCTGTCAAGGTGTAACAAATTTGTATGTTCTTATGTATATTACATTTTGTTTACTTTATACTTTTTGATTATTGTAATGTGTGCATGAAAATTTGCTGTTACTCATGGAGCTTTTCTCTCTGGGCCTCTGCTGAAAAAGGACCTGTGTCCAGTCATACTTTCCCAGTAGACAAATGTTAAATAAATAAATAAATAAATAAATAAATAATGCAAACCCTATTACTCTCATCAACTTTCTAATTTTGTAGAGCAATAATTAATAAATGGGACATTCTACCACTTTTTGTTAGGGCTTTGCCCAGATTTCTTGCTCTATGAGGTTGAGAGGTATGATTTACAGTTGTAGCAATTATCTGCTAAGGTAAGAATTTTATGCTGGCCATAAAACTGTGAGGGAGCAATTATTCCTGGTAAGCTGTTCCATACATTTAATTGAAATTAAAAATGTGTATGTACGCGGGTTGTTTATATATATATATATATATATATATATATATATATATATATATATATATATATATATATGGGTTCCCTAGTTTAGAATGAAAGTTCGGAAGATCAACACTGACATCACCGACACCAGAAGACCGACGGAGCAGATAACTGACAACTTGGAATCTCTACAGCGAAAACACCGACACGGAAACGTGTGAGTGCGACTAGGTAAGTGTGCGATATTGAGGGATTTAGGGTTAGGGTGCGTGTAAGGTAAGTGTGCGATAGTGAGGGACTTCAGGTTATGGTGTGGGTAAGGTAAGTGTGCGATAGTGAGGGAATTGAGAGTTGGGGCGGATTAAGTGAGTTAGGGTTAGGGTGCGGGTAAGGTAAGTGTGCGATAGTGAGGGACTTGAGGGTTAGGGGTGGATTAAGTGAGTTAGGGTTAGGGTGCAGGTAAGGTAAGTGTGCGATAGTGAGGGACTTGAGGGTTAGGGGCGGATTAAGTGAGTTAGGGTTAGGGTGTGGGTAAGGTAAGTGTGCGATAGTGACAGACCTTAGCTTTAGGGTTTGGGTTAAGGTTAGTGCATAGATAGTTTTGTGTAAGGTGTAGTGTAGGTTTTTAGGTTGTAGATGTGCTTGTGTTGTGTGTGTGTTGTGTGGAGCAGCGAACGTTTTGTTTTGTTAACTGTCAGTATTGTGGTTTGTTGGGGATGTGAGCTTTCGTGTTTGTGCGGTTTCGTTCTTGTGGTGTTGGTGTTGTGGGTGTCAGTGTTGTGGACTGTCGGTCTAACATAGTAGACCCATATATATATATTTATATGGATATACTTGAAAACGTCGACTTACCAGGATGTCGATGTTCACAACAGCGAGACCACAATGTTAAAACTTCAGAAAGCCGAATTTTGGGAATGTAGCAAGGTAACTCTGGGAAACTAACCACTGGACCACCAACAACTTAAATACGAATGGAGTCAACTGAAACCCACCAACGTGGGGGGCTTTGCCTCCACACTCCCCCCGCTAACTAAATATACCAACTCCGAGTTAGCACTACAATAGCGGAGAGGGCAAAAGTCACTGTGGTGGTCCAGTGCGACGTTCCAGGAGTTCGACTTTCTGAAATTTCAACAATGTAGTCTTGATGTTGTCAGTGTCGACGTTCTGGTGAGTCAACATTTTCAAGGGGATCCATATAAATATATATATATATATATATATATATATATATATATATATATATATATATATATATATATATATATATATATATGTGTGTGTGTGTGTGTGTGTGTAAAAAATGGCTAACTATTGGGGCTAATTTCCTGAGGTATCATAGTGTTTAAAACAGCAGATTCAGGTAGGAGTAACGTGAATAGTTATAACAGTAGGCTCAGGTGTGAGTAACATGAATAGTTATAACAGCAGGTTCAGGTGGGAGTAACATGAATAGTTATAACAGCAGATTCAGGTAGGAGTAACATGAATAGTTATAACAGCAGGTACAGGTTCAGGTGGGAGTAACATGAATAGTTATAACAGCAGGTTCAGGTGGGAGTAACATGAATAGTTATAACAGCAGGTTCAGGTGGGAGCAACATGAATAGTTATAACGGCTAACTATAGGGACTCATTTTCTGAGGTATCATAGTGTTTAAAACAGCAGGTTCAGGTAGGGGTAACGTGAATAGTTATAACAGCAGATTCAGGTGGGAGTAACATGAATAGTTATAACAGCAGGTTCAGGTGAGAGCAACATCAATAGTTATAACAGCAGGTTCAGGTGGGAGTAACATGAATAGTTATAACAGCAGGTTCTGGTGGGAGTAACATGAATAGTTATAACCGCAGGTTCAGGTGGGAGTAACATGAATAGTTATAACCGCAGGTTCAGGTGGGAGTAACATGAATAGTTGATCTTATGTGTGTTTATATAAGCAAAGTTATCAGTGTTATTGAAAACATGATTGAATGTGCAAAAGTCATATGTTGTTTGCTTTTGTTTTCAGATTTCTGTACTTACAGCACCAAGGATGAAGGTAAGTTAAGCAGCTGAAGGGTCATATTTTTAACATTTGCAGAGTACAATATCTTCTTAGTTCATTGATTCAAATTATGGACCAGATTCATGAAAGCCTAAATTAAGGGTACAGCATTTTGAGGGAATGGACAACACAAGCATAGCTCCTGCCTAATTCATGTGAATGCAAAACCTGTTATCCTGTCAGATTTAGGGGGCTTGTGAGAGTAGTGTTTAAAATTGTTCCCATTTTGGCCTTATAGATATGCATAGAATGAGCAGGTCTTTGCCTCATATTTTGGTCAGTGTTTTACAAAATTGGTTATATGGCAAATTATTAAAACTTGAAGGTAGACATGATGATGGATATTTGAGTTTCAGACTTCCTACTTTTCAGAGCTGTCATATTAATGCAACATTGGTTGTCTGTCAGCTACGTTTGTTGTTGTTTTTCAGCTTTCTGTCAGCTAAGTTTGTAAGAGCAATAAAAGTTTGTTCCTGGGTGGTACCTTTGTCCCACTTTGGTTTTGTGGCTTGGTCCAGGTGTTTTGCTCTGGGAGGTTGAGAGGTAGGACTTGCACTCAAGCCTACTGCTATTTGCAGTAACCAGACTTAGCTGCTGCTCAAAAATGGCAGAATGGATGTATTTATCTTGTAATTTGGCTTTTCTCCCATCATTCTCTCTGAGAGGTTGAGAGGAAGGCAAGCGTTGGCAGGAGGGCACAGATAGGTTCTCTCCTAAAGTTAAGACTGCTCTTAGAGTTCGGGAATTGCTTGTGTCAGAAGTAGGATGGGCAGGCAGTTTCTGCATGGGGGATCAGCGTTTTATTGAATATCTCTTTTATTGACTTTACCAGCATGCCTGCAGTCCTTTTGTGGTTGGGGAAAATGGTGGCTTTTCCATGGCAGCAAGTGCACGCTTCTCATCTGAAGCCTGTTGGAAGTCTGATAATGTTATGGGGTGTTATGTTAGGGAAAGCCTCTCCATTAACATGGATGCCATTGCAGGCTCTGTAATCTGCTGTACTGGCAGAGGTATGGAATGGTTTAAATTTTTCATTGCCCTGTTTGTTTCTCCTTCCATTGCCAAGATGAGGAACGCTGCCACTATAATGTGGAACAAATGGTAAAAGGTGGAACCCTTGTTAGTTTACTAACAACTTTAACTAGGAAGCCCATAGGATGGTTAAATGTGATAAATTTAATTCTAGAATAGGACAGTTAATGAAATAAGGATTCAGTCCTATTTAGGGATGAGTATTGAGGATAGGGGATGTGGGACATGGTAGTGGCTGTGCAGTTGATCAAGTTAGGCCCTGAGCAGTGCTTAATGCCATTAAGGGTTTACGTGTGTGCTGAGGATTTACAGTTTTTTTTTTTTTTTTTTGCAGATGGGCAGTTGGTAGCCTGAAGGAGGTGTACCAGGTGATAGGTGCTGCTCTGGTGGATGTTACGGCTGCTGGAGTGGAGCACATTGTGGTCGCAAATGAGGAAGTGCAGAGTTGGTATCAGTCAGAAGAGCACAGTTTGCAGCAGTTGGTATGCTTGAAAGGTGATGGATTCTGCAGGGAGGGATGTTCCGGTTCTTGGAGCAGTGCACAATGAGGTTGCAGATGGGGAGCATAGACTGGGAATCAGTCAGCCAGAAGGAGGTGGATTTGAAAGATGATAGGTTATGGTGGTGTGAATGTGTCAGTCATTGGGTAACAGAAAGTTCACACTGGGGTTCACACCAACAGCACTACTGGATAAGGGCCAAGGGTACTAGGTGCTAGTACAAGGGTCTAGGGAACTACTAAAGGGGAGGTGAATACCACACAATGTGGCTGGGCTAATATATGCCTTCAGGCAGATAGCCCAGTACCAACCTATAAACCTATGAACCTATGGAGTGAGGCACATTGGTGCTCGTTAGGGATGTCAGTGTTGCAGTTTGGGAGTAGTGTGGGGGCAGGTGGGGATGACGTATGTCAAAGGTGAGGTAGAGTGGGTTTCGGGATTGTTTATGGGGAGTTTGGGGTTGTTCTCAGGTGGGGTGGAGTCACAACAATGTGGCATTGGGTCGGAGTTTTGGGGCATGGTAGTTGGGTTTGATTGCTGGGGCAAAGTGATGCTAATGCGTTATCTGATCCTTTTTTGTTTGTGTGTTGTGGAGGTGTGAGGAAAGGTTTTCCATTGTTCATCAGAAGGTGGAAAATTATAGTTGGTTTTGAATTTTCCTGGGGCAAGGCTATTCAGATAGATTGGTTGGTGCTGATTGAGTTTAGCACTGTCCTTTTGTGGTTGGTGGCAGTGGGCAGACAATCAGAAGTAGATATGTTATCCGGATCCCCTGTTGTGGTGTGTTGGGGATGCATGAGGTAAGGTTTTCTGTTAAGCAGAAGTGAAGGTCTAAGCAAGGTATTGTGTATTTCTGTGTTGCTAGTGGATATAGGCTATGGGTTGATTTACCAGATGTGAATGTAATTGGGGGGACCTGAGGGTTGAAATTTTGAGATAAGATCGGATTAGAGGTGGGTTTGACTCTGATTAGTATAGTTGTGCAGGTGACAGGGTTATCTGACATTACTAAATCTTGGATGGTGACGGATTCCAAGATGGCCGCCGACTAGTCTAGTCCTTACTCTCTGAGCTCCTCACAGCTATTTAACTTTTGTTTTTTTTTACAACTTTATATCAACCTTTTTCCTCAAATTTTTATACTAAAAGATTTTATAAATCTTTTTCTACGCATTTGGATTATTTTTTCTTCTGGACTTATTATCCTGGGATTTATTTTACCTCAGAACATTCTTGGTCTCTCTGCTGCTGGGACTCCTACTGCTCCAGTCTGTTCCTGGTTCCTGGTATCCTGTTGACTGCATTCCATTTCTGGGCATGGCTACAAAATCTGACTCCATGGAGACTCAGCCTACAAAGGCCAAATATACTTCAATGCTCTCTCCTGAAAAAGATTCAGGTTCAAAAGACTGAAATCATCTAGACAACCTACAGAAACTATTAATGTAAGTAATAAAGATTTAAATGGCTCAAATTTCCTTTTAGAAGAACTAAAAATAGCATTAAAACCAATCCAAAGTGCTATACAAAACTTTTCAGAACAGTTTGCAGACTTTAGTAAATCTTTAAAGCAAATAAACGATAGTATTGTTACTATTGAAAATAAAATCTTAGCTTTGGAAGTTAAAACAGACTTATTGGAAAGTGACTTTAAATCTAGAGATAAAACTATTTCAGATTTACAAGCTAAAATATTGGATCTGGAAGCCAGGAGTCAAGAAATAACATCATTATTCGTGGTTTACCTGAATCTTATGACAATAAAAACTTGTTATCTGTGACTAAAAATATCTTTGAAACACTGTTAAATTGTGAAGCTTCTTCAAAATCTATAATTGTAGAGAGAGCACACAGAGCACTGCATAAAGCAAGATTCTTCCACACCAAGGTTAATATATACTAAGTTACTAAACTTTCAAGACACTTTCCAGATCCTAGAAACTGCTAAAACAAAGAAACAATTCATATGGAAGTCTCACAAACTATCATTTTCCCAAGATCTTCCTGCACAGATCAAATTAAATAGACAAAAACTAGCCCCCTATTGTGCTGACTTGATAAAAAGAGGGATTAGATTTTGAATGGCTTATCCTAATACCTTGTCTTTCACAGCTAATGACAAAAGATTTGTATGTTCAGATCCTAAAGATGCAAAAGACATTTTTCTTAAAACATTTAAAAAGCTTCCTGACACTGTATCTTAATATTCTACTGTTAAAGAACTACAATAAGGTTTGATTTTTTCATTTCTTTACTCTGACAGTATTTGTGTTACATGATTTGTAATTCTGGTGTGACATGATTATATTAGCTTAAGAACCTGTCATGTAATTTACACATGATGGATTTGGTGTGACAGTGTGCAGTGACAGGATATATGCTTGTTAGATTTGTGTGGATTAATAGAAGCATTTAAATTGCTGTATTTACTTTTTTCTCTTTCTCTCACATATGCTTGCTGTGTAAATAGATAATATGTTAATTTTACCACAAGCTTTTGAGTTACAGCCTTCTGTGTAAGCTAAATGATTTTTGGAGGGAAAAACATTCCATCTCAACATTCTAGCAAGAAAATCTTCCCTCAGAGTTCCAGCTGATGCTCTGCATGAACGTGCACACTACAGTCTCTCTGAGATGGATGGTGATGTCATCATTTGTGAGGAAAGAAGGACAGTTTCAAATACACAAGTCTACTTGTTTTCAACAAGTATTCAATAGCGCTAACTTTTAATAGATCTGGCTATTATTTAAAGTGTTTTCTTCATAAATGAAGGTTGCTTTTTAAATTTAAACAGATTCATGTCACATAATATATTCAGTGACTTTTAGTGTGTCTGCATGACTTCAAAGCAAGCTGCTACTTTCATAAAGCAGAGTGAAATGTTTCTGGAAACAAATGAACAGGTTAGTTTTATATATTAAAATTCTAAAGGATGTGTAAGGAAATGAACATATTTTCCTATTCAGAATATTTTTCATACAATATTTTATATTATACTGAAGTGTTTAATTTGACAAATGTTACAAAGTATACCTGTTCATATGAAAGTTTCATGTTCTTTCTATTCTCTGCTCTCTTCTTCTCAGAGGCTGGATGTGATATTTATGATTAGTAGTTTATGTTTAAGAAAGCCTTTACTTATTTGAAAGGTTTGAAATAACTATCTTTAATATGATTAGCTGAATCTACCTGTATATATTTAAGCCCTTAGATTTACTGCATTTAGCTTGCTTGTTTCTGTTTTAATTAGATGTTCAAAATGTTTACTTTAAAAGCTTTGTCTTTTCATGCTGTTTTGCTATGTTACATCTATAGCTTAGAAGAATAGTATGGCTACATAACCTAACAGAGTCATTAGTAAAATATTCAAAAAGTAGATTTAAAATTATATGTATGCACATTGTTGTACATTCAGTCCAATATATATGATGCTGTTTAAGTTATTTAATAATATAATTATACTTTATTCATGTATATTAACTAGTGTTAAAAACCTTACAGCTTATAATATTTCATTTTGAATAGTTCCTGTACTACTATTATCTAGTTAATAGATGCATCTCCAGACTGAATTGTTTTTCATTTTGAGATATGGTTGCTTGGTAGTTGTTTTTTGCTTTATTTGAACTATAACTAAATACTCATTCTACAGGTATTAGTGCTTTTATCATACTAATGGTCATGTTGATTAATGAAATTATCACTAAAGTACTAAAGAAGGTTCAGTAGATAGTGCATGACTATTATCTTTAGTTCAGTAATGCTATGCTTATTTACTTATATTATAATGTTACCAGTTGGTTTTGTTATACTTATATATGTTATCTTACATATCTTTCAGTTTTAATTGTATTACTTCTTATGATAGAGTGTTCTAGTTAAGCAGAGTGTGATTTATTTATTATTTACTTGTTTCTCTTTCTCTTGAAATACTTGAGGAAATACATTTAATCACTATAAATTTCAATTTAAGGATAGGAGCTTTAGATTAGTATTAGAAGTAGGGATTAAACATGTTGGACATCTTGAAATTAGTTAATTTTGTATATATTTTCAGTAGTATTACTCGGACTTTATGTTATGTTAGGCTTCCTTTGAGTAATTTGTATTCTAACTTGTGGTTATTATTATCTATAATTACAATGTTTTTTTTATGTTCTTCTGCTCTTCCTTTATCACAGGGGGATTGGTGGGTAGGCACTAGGGTTAGGATAAAGGTTATTATTATACATTTCATGGTTCTTAAAAAAACTTTTTTCTTTTTTTTTTCAACAAATGTTATTTGATGACTTGCTTGAATACTTAAAGACTGTTTTTTCTTTTATTTTTTTTTTCTTCTTCTTTTTAATGTTGTGTTGGATTTGCACCTTGAGTTCACTTTTATAGCATCAATAATGATTATACTTGTAGAATATGCCTGTTGACATAATTTTAGATTCTTGGAATGTTAGAGGCATTCAAGATAAAGCGAAAAAGTCACTATTATTTCATATGATCTTTAAATCACAGGCTAACATTTGTTTTATTCAAGAGACCCATATTTCACGTATTGATTGGAATAAAGAGTTAAAAAAAATGGATCAAAAAGATTATAGCTTCAGGTGACTCATCTAACTCCAGAGGTGTAGCTATAATCATTAAACAAAAATTCATTGGGAATATTATTGATGAGAAATTTGATGATGAGGGGAGGTGGTGCTTATTTACCGCTTCTATTGCTGGTTTGGACAAACCCTTATTAATTTTAAATCTATATGGCCCATGTAATTCACAACATTTGTTCATTTTAAAAATTTACAATATTCTTGCATCCTATAAGGATCATCATATTATAGTGGGTGGTGACTGGAATGCAGTTACAAACCCTGTAATTGATCGTTCCCGCTCCACTGTCACCTATAATCTTCAATCTACTCTGGCTATAAATGATTTGATGACAGAATATAATTTAATAGATCCCCTCCGCACTGTTAAAAGTATAAACAAGAATGATATATATACTTATTATTCTAAGTGCTATAATTCGTGGTCCAGATTAGACTTCTTCTAATTTCAGATTATATTTCAAAATATATTGTGGACTTTACTACAGAACCCAGATTCTTTTCGGATCACTCAAGAATTTCACTAAAATTGAACATAAAACCCAATATCAAAAATAAAACTATGTTTAATAAGTGGACCTTAAATAATAACTTATTGTCAAATGAAGATATTTGCAAACATGCTTCAGAAATCCTAAATGAAATGGTGAATAGTCTTGAATCATCTGACATTCCTTATGACATACAATGGGCTGCATGTAAAGCAAGATTAAGAGGTTTATTTATTAGTAAAGCTGCTTTTTTCAAAAAACAATACTTTAAGAAAGAGGAATTCTTAAAGTCAAGAATTTCTTCGTTGGAAAATCATCTTAGTCTGAACTATGATGCTACTTTAGAAAAACAAATTTTTGATTGTCAGAAAGATTTAATTCTGCTTCACCAAAATAACCTCTCCTTAGCTGAACAAAAGCTACTTGCTTCATATTCAGAGTGGGCCCAGGTTCCATCTAAATTGTTAGTGAGAATTATTAAAGTTAACTTCAGAAATCCAAATATTACATCTTTATCTTATAATAACAGATTATATAATACTGATGAAGAGATTATTCAACTGTTCACCTCTCTTTACACTGAGTTATATTCAGGTTCTTCTAATTCTGTTAAAGATAATCACTCAAAATTCTTTTTAGACTCTTTGCAGTTCCCTAAACTTAATGATAATCAGCAAAACTACTTTCTACCCCTATATCGGTACAAGAAATCTCGGATTCAATAGATAATCTTAAATTGGGTAAATCTCCAGGACCTGATGGTTTTACTCCAGAATTTTTCAAAACTTTCAAATTGGTAGTTCTTCCCTTTCTATTTAAAGTTTACAATCACATAAGAGTTAATGATATCTCAGATATTCATTGGAACACATCCAAAACCATTCTAATTCTAAAAAATAATAAAGATAAATCTGACCCAGTAAATTATAGACCCATTTCTTTAATTAACATGGATATTAAGATTCTGTCATCTATTCTGGCTAACAGATTGAAATGGATTTTACCCTCAATTATCTCGTCAGATCAATCAGGTTTTATGTCTCAGAGACATGCTTGGGATAATACTCTATCTTTAGAGACTATACTTCATCTCATTAAGAAAAATCCAAACCCTATATATGCTTTGATTATAGATGCATCAAATGCCTTTGACAGAGTATGTTGGAACTTTCTATTTCAAACTATGTTATGTTTTAATATTCCCTTATTCTTTATAAATTTTTAAAAGTTTTATACAAGAATATGTTTACTAGACTATACATTAATGGTCAATTTTATGTCTGATAAAGATCACTAAAGGAACAAGACAGGGTTGTCCATTGTCCCCTTTTCTTTTCAACATTTATTTAGAACCTTTGCTATTGTTTATTACTCAAAATACTTTTCATAACATCCCTAGAATTCTTAATACTAATATTCATTTCTCTGCTTTTATGGATGATTTAGTAATCTACTTTCAAACTCCATTATCTGATTACAGAAAAATAATGAATTCTATTGATTATTTTTCTTTGGTTTCCAACTATCTTTTAAATTCTACAAAAACTCATATTTTTCCCTTAAATCATTTAGCACACAAATCTTTTTTGTTTCCAGACGATCATTTTCAGTTTACTTATAATATAAAATATTTAGGAATCAGTTTAGAACACAATAATAGATCTTCCTTTCAAAATAATATTAATAAATTATGGAACTCTATATTGTCTGATATGGACAGATGGAAGCATCTAAACCTTTCATTTCTTTCAAGGGTGGCCATTATTAAAATGAATATTCTGCCTAAATGTCTTTACCAATTCTCATCATCTGATCAGATAATTTCAAAAATTTTTTTTGAGTCTGTAAATAAAGCTTTGGCAAAATTCATATGGTTCCCTAAATCTGTTAGAATTTCCTATTCTAGATTGGCATTTTCGAAGGACAAGGGAGGTTTGGGTTTACCTAATCTTTATCTCTATTATTTGATTGTCTCATCCAATAAACTTCAAACTATCTCTAAATTCAATAACACTTCTTATCCAAATCACTCTTTATGGATAAAATTATGGTATAATTATGTCATTTCTAATAATTTAAATCCTGAAGCTATTCCCTTTATCTCTCTGGATAGTTTATTTATTAAAAATATATCTACAGTATTTAAACAAAAGATTAGAGAGTTCCAAACCTTACTCAAAATGTGTAAACTAGAAAAGATCTCGCACCATGTTCAGCCAATTCATCTAAACCCAAATATATTATTGGACAATAAACTTTTGAACTTAACAAACTATCCTTTAATTAAAAATCTAAAAGTAGGAGATGTTTTGAAATATCTTGACTTGCCTTTATCTGACTGGCGTAAGTTATTGAAAGTAAACTGGAATTACTCACCAATTCTTACACAACTAAGAGCAATAATTAAAACAAATTTGTATGTCTGGTCCTCATAGACTCACAATTGAAAAACCTTAACACGATTATCAAAATACTTTCATCATCTGATAAAATGCTCTCAAACTCATATAAATTAATTAATTCTTTAATGATGGACCACAACTGTCTTTTATCTAATGTTTGGTTGAATTATAATTCCCAATTGTCAGAATCTCAGAAAGTCCTGGCTATTAGACACACTAAGGAATTTATCCCTTTTAAAAAATGAGCATACACACAATTAATGATTAATAATGATGCCTACTTTACCCCAATCAAATTAAACAAATTTAACCCAAATAAGTCCCCTTCGTGTTCATGCTGTTCTCATCCCCAAGCAGACCTCCTTCATATTCTATGGTATTGTCATTTTTCTCACAGATTGTGGACATCTTTGAAAGTCAGACTGCAGAAAATGGGATATCAAAAATCCACGTTGACATGGGAATTTGCTATTCGACATATTCCATTGATTCATCTTTCAAAAGTTGATATTCATGTTATCATTTTTATTTGCTCATTACTAAAACTTTATATAATACAAAATTGGATTGATCGTTCTAAATTAAAATGGGTTACTTTCCAGAAAATGGCTTTTAAATTTATTGATGCTCAAAGATACTTAGGTGGGAGTCCAAAAAAAAAAGCTATTAGAAAGGTTGTGTTAGAAAAGGTTCTAAACATATTAAATAGTTAATGTTAAATATTTTTTTTTCTCCTCTCAGGTTGCCTAACTTGTATATAGTGTACATATGGTATATGTTTTATTTCTAAATAATTTATCAAAATCTCAGGAAGGTTGTTATCACTAGATGAATTGTTATATGTTCATTTATGCCTTCTTGTTATGTATAATCTTTTAATTGTCTTGCTATTCATATAATTAATAAAAAATTTTTTGAGAAAAAAAATAAATCTTGGATGGTGACTTATTGTGGTAGGTTTTTAGTGTGAAGATTGGTTGTTTATGGCTATTGACAAGATACGTTTGTGGTGAGGGTTGGCATAGGGAAATGGGAGGTTAATTGTATTACGATCTGGGGGTATTGGCTTCATGGATGTGGTGAATTCATTAAAGAGGGTGATTTGCTGGTCAGTAAATGCAGTTCTGGTCATTAGATGTTTTGCCTTAGAGTGTATAGTGGTTGGGTTACTAGTAGATTGATCTTTTAAAAAAGGAAATTTTAGTCTTTGTTATTGTTGTATCCTTTGCTTGGCAAATGGATGTGGCAGTAAGTAGGTTGGCATTCAGTTGGGGCTTGCTTTGTTTTTGATGGTGTTGGGATTTTAGTGTTTTGGTGGACATTTGGCAGGTAATGACTTGGAAGACATTTGTAAAGCTACCGTTGGTAGTAGGATGAGGGAGGATATGTTTTATTTAGAGGTTATACAAGGGTACCAGTATCACTTGGGTGTTGATGTGGGATCCGAGTTTAATTTTGGAGGTTTAAGTAACTGGAAACTTTGGGTATTTATATGACAGGGTTTTGGGGGTCAATGACAGGGATCCAGTTGGTTCAGAGAGGATGGAATACACAGAATTATGTTTGACGCCAAACTTTTAATGTACTGTTAGGTTTGTTTTGGTGGTTTTGGTTGGAAGTTTTGTTATGAAGGAGTGGGAACAGCCTGGTCAGGCTGGTGGGCAGAGAATAGGGGCAGGCTTGTCCTCTTCTGTTCTCCCTCTGGTGTTGGATGTTCATTTCAGTGAGCTGAGAAAGGAAAGTGAGCAGTTGGACGCTGCTTGATAAGTAAAATCGAGCGGAGGTAAGGACGCTGCTTATTTGGTTGGATGTGTAATTCTATAAATGGTAAATGAAGGGATTGATGGGATGCTGCTTCATAAGTAAAGTAAGCGAATGGAGATTAGACGCTACTTACTGCGTCAGGATGAGTGAGGTCACACTGTCTTGGTTAACATTACATGGATGTTTATGCTGTGATTAATATCAACTATATTATGTTTCAGTTGTAATTAATAAATATTGGTTAACAAAGTTATGTTTATGGAAGTTTAATAAAGGTCATCAAATGTCATTTGGTGTGATGTGTTTATTGAAGGGGACCAGGACAATTATTTATACTGTTTGTATGAAACTGGGTGTTCCTTTTATTGTCAAAACTATTGACTATTTGTTCTTGTATTTTGGAGTTTATTTATTTATTTGTATTTCTTTACTGGGATAGTCCACCTGGACAAGGAAAAAAGATGCCCCTTCTTCAGCCGAGGCTTTGGGACTAAAAAACTCAAGCACAGAATGCCACTAGAAATTCACACATGCAGCAACCATTACAATATGTATGAACAAATAGATCTAGATACACATTTAGAGTGAGTATAGTACATAGTAAATGCAAAGTATAAGCAGCAAAACAATAAAAAAACAATTCTGTCATATTTAAATAGGTAAACACAGCTAGATGTTAGAATAGTGCCAGTTATGGTATAGAAATAAAGAGGTTTAACTATAGATGAAAAGAAAGAGATGTTTAAATAGCGTTTACTGGAGGGGGATGGTGAAGAGAGTGAGAGTTGATGAATGTGTACTAAAGAGGACATAGTAGCAAATACGTTGGGCAGATAGGTAGTCCTCATGGATAGGAAACAGTCAAAAGTGCGAAAGTATTAAGGAGGTTGGTGGACAGTATAGATGTCAAGTAGGAGAGAGAGAGGATATGTTAAGTAAGTAAAGTGGGTGTAGTATGAGTCTAAACTGTAGGATAGGAGTGAGAGGAAAAGGTAGCCAGAAATGTGAGTATTAGGTTCATAGGTTCATAGGTTTATACTAGGCTATCTGCCCCAAGGCATTTATAAGCCTAGCCCGAATTTTTGTGGCTTATGCCACCCCTTATATGAAAAAATACTGTACCCATTAGTTTGTTGTGCCTCTGTCCAGCAGTGACACAGAGATGATTCCCGGGGTAAACCTACGATCTCCCATCCACAGGTCAAGATTTCTCTTGAACAGAGCCAGTGAGGTGCTCTGCCTCACATGGACCGGGACTCTATTCCACAGCATAGGGAGTCTCTGAGTGATAAATCTATCCCTCCAGCACGTCCTATTTATATCTGTGCTAAGGTTTAAGTCACTTGCTCTAGTGGTTTTGGTGGATTTGGATTTTTTGAGGTGGAGCATGTCCATTAATTCTGGGTTGGACATGGCCTTGTATGTCAGGCACATGTCACCTCTGAGCAGACGGTATGCGACTGAATAGAGCTGGAGTTTCTTCAATCTGGCAGCATATGACAGATTTTGGAGTCCATTTATCCTTTTGGTGAGAAACTTTTGGGGTCTCTCCAATTGCTGCAGATGTCGGGCGAGATACATTCCGAATGGGGCATTGTACTCGATCATTGGTCTGATAAGTGAAGAGTACAGGGTAACAATGACCTCACTAGATCTGGATGTGAATCCCTTCATGATCAGGTGGGCAATGTAGAAGGTCTTTCTAACCACTTTAGCAACATGAGTGTCAAAAGAAAGGCCACTGTCAACCTGGGTCCCCAGGTCCCTGATAACCTCTTCTGTGCTTAGTGGATTGCCACCTATATGGTAGCTTGGGGTTACCTTATTTTTCCCGAAGGGTATGACTATACATTTTTTGGCGTTTAACTTCAGGCCATGGCTCTGGCACCAGCTATCTGTTTCCGTGAGTCCCTTCTGAAGAATATCCGTGTCTGATGCACTTTCCACTATGGCGCCCAGTTTGCAGTCGTCTGCAAACTTTGTCAGCCAAAGTCCTCCCCTGTTGGCCTGTACTTCTGAGAAGTAGATGCTGAACAATAGGGGGCCAAGGACCGAGCCCTGTGGGGCACCACTTGTGACCGGCTTGGAGTCTGACATAGCGCCAGCAACTCTAAACCTGTGGGTTCTGTCCTTAAGCCAGTTTGCAACCCATCTTGTGACATATGGGTTTACATTTAAGCTGGTAAGTTTTTCTACAATACCCAAGTGGGTTATTGTGTCGAAAGCCTTTGCAAGGTCAAGGTAGGCTGTATGGACTGCCTTTCCCTCATCAATGGCCTTGGTGACTGTTTTGAAGAAGTCGACCAAGTTCAAAAGGCATGATCTTCCCTTTACGAAGCCAAACTGGGTCGGGTCCAATGTCTGCAAGTCCCCCATATCTTTGTTTATGAGCTCCA
The DNA here is from genome assembly GCF_019279795.1 of Protopterus annectens. NCBI lineage: Eukaryota > Metazoa > Chordata > Ceratodontiformes > Protopteridae > Protopterus > Protopterus annectens. Next base: position 32,335,291 of record NC_056744.1, on the reverse strand, counting down.
TTATGATCCTCTCCATAGCTTTGCAGACTAGACTTGTTAAGCTTATGGGGCGGTAATTACCAGGGTCCATAGAGGCACCGCCTTTGTGGAGTGGGACCACAGTTGCCGTACGCCACTCCTTGGGCACGTATCCTGTGGTAAGGCTGAGATTAAACAGCTGCCTTATGTGCGCGTTTAATTCCCCATTTAGCTCGTGTAGCACACAGCCAGGGACACCATCTGGTCCCATTGATGCTGTGTTTTTAGCTTTAGAGAGAGCGGCTTTCACCTCATTTGAGATGTCTGGGAGGCTACACTCTGGGATAGTTATCTCTCCTTTAGGGGAGAGGGTGAAGTTTGCACTGAACCTGTCTGCCAGTATGTTGGCAATGTCTGTGGGTTCAGTGATTTTTGTATCATTTTGGACTAATTCTGAGCATATCTGGGAGTTTCCACCCAGGTTCCTAACATAGCTGAAAAAGGCCTTATGATTGTCCTTTGAATCCATGGCAATTTTTCTCTCAAAATTGGCCTTAGTTGATTTTATGAGTGCTCGTATTTTTTACTAATAATGATCAGGGTAACTTCCCTTTTATGGATTTTGTTCTATCATGTAATAGCTTTCTCCTCTTATTGTAAAGTTTGTTAATGGCTGGGGTCCACCAGACTGGACGTTTGCCCTTTGTGGAAAGAGTCTTGGTTTTATTTGGGATTGCTTGATCCATGCAGTCCTGGAGGTGTTCATAGAAGGCATTTGTAAGGGCTTCCGCAGCTTGGGTTGTGGTTTCCACTGTCTCAGGGGCCTTGAAGGATACCACACTAGTCTTGAGTAGTGTGAAGTTTGCTTTAGAGAAGTTCTTCACTGTGGTCTTTTTTGTTTGGGGTGGGGCGGATGTGGATTTCCAGTGAGATTAGTTTATGATCAGATCTCACCAATGAGGGATATACTTCGTGTGGAGCATTTTGTCCCCATGTTTGTGATAATGAGATCTAGTATATTTTCTCCTCTCGTGGGAACAGTGACTAGCTGTTCCATGGCATTTGAATTTATGAACTCCAGGAACCGTTGGGCTAGAAAGTTAGGGCTTGAGTAATGTTCCCAGTCTATATTCGGTAGTTGAAGTCACCCAATATGATGGTGTTTGGAGATACATTTATACCCTCCAGTGTCTTCAGGAAGGCTGTGTAGGGTTCCTGAGTTTGAGAGGGTGGCCTGTAGCATGCTACAATTTGTAGAGCAGTTTTGCCTATGGTTAGTTGCACCTGGATGGTTTCCGAGCTTGGCGTTGCCACCAACCTGGAGGTGTGGGTATCCTTTATGAATATGGATACACCCTCCTTTTGTGGTGTGGTCCGGTTTTGGGGCCGGAACGCATGATATGAGGTAAAACCTAATAGTGCCGTGGTGCTCTCAGGAGCCTTGAACCAGGTTTCAGTTACAGCACAGACATCGATGTTCTCCATACTGAGAAGGGCCTCGAGTGCGTGCATTATGAGATTTAGACTTCTGGCATTGAGCAGCATTACCCTCAGTTTCTTTCCATTTTTGTTTTCTAGGGTGGTAGGTTTAGAATTTGAGCCTTGCCTAAAAAAGGCACTATGGGGGTGGCAAGAGCCTTAGCCAATATCCGGAATCCCAGGGGTGACAGGTGCAAGCTGTCCCTTGCGAAGCAGTGTGGCTTGTCAAGCATGTCATCCCAGGCAGACAGACACTGGATCCCCTTTGAATGACACCAGACATTAAGCCAATTGTTAAAGCTGATCATCTTGTCTCTATATTGTGGCATCATTCTTGGTGAAGGAAGGATACTGCTCAGGGTTAGGGTCATACCTGCCTGGGCTACATAATCAGAGATTGGATGTTGGACTTGCAGAGGAACAGGTTTGAGCTGTTAGAAAAAGGAAGTTAGATGTAGAAAAGATGTAAGTGTGCAGTGAAAAAAAAACAGAGGTACTCCAGAAGGCCCAAGTCATGTCTGGTATCCCACCTATATCCCAGAGGGTGACAGGACTAACAAGAAACAGAATATACATGATTAGTCCAGATAAAACTCACTTCAGCTAGCAGATGTGGGAGACTCTGTCTCTCTCTCTCTCTCTCTCTCTGATGTCCTCCCTCTGTCTTGTTGAAGTTTCAGGTAGTTTATTCAGTTAAGAAAGTAGATGGATGAGTGTTCCTGTTCTAAAAGGTGAGTATTGGATGTTGGAATTGAAGAGGATACATAGAGGAACAGGTTTAAGCTGTTAGAGAAAGGGAGTTACAAGAACACTCATCCATCAACCTACTTAACTGAATAAACTATTTGAATATTCAGCATTTCTATTCCTCTCTCAGGGAGAGCATCAGAGAGAGAGTCTTCTAGATCTGCCAGCGAAACTGATTTTATCTGGATTATTTTTTTCAAAACTCAGAAACAGAAAACAGAGGAGTTGTTTCTTGAATAGAGAGGTTTCTGTAAGGGAAAAGTTGAGTTGGGCTTAAGGCAGTAGCTTAGCTGGGTTAGAGCACATGCATAGACATGTTTTAGAGAGGTATTGTTTTAGTTGGGTTTTAAAGGATTTTAGATTGTTTGACTGGAAGGGGAATTCAGTTCCATATTTTTGAGAGGTAAGAGGAATGTCTTGTGTCATTTGTAGAATTATATGATTTAGTTACAGGTAGCATTAATTTGTCCAATGAATGCAATGGTCTGTTTGGATTGTACAGCTCCAGAATGCTGCTTAGGCTTGGACATTTATCTGGAAGATATATCAATTTGCGTGCAGTCAAGAGCTGACAGTGAATTAAAGCATGTCTTAGCTCTAGCCACTGCAGCTGTGGAGACTAGAGTGGGTTCTATACCTACGTTTGGAGACACATTTGGCTGCTTTGCTGTAGCTTTGTTCCATGGAGAAAAATACAGTGTAATGCAGGTTAATGAGGATTAGGAATGCATAGAGAAGGGTAGGGAGTAGGTAGGAGGTCAAGTATGGTTAGGCTCTGTAGAAGAAGCCAATCTTCTGCTGGGTTTTCTTTATTGCATGCTTTATATTGTGATGAAATTTAATATTTTCTTTAGTGACAGCTCCTAAGAGCTTGATATTGCTTACTAGTTCAATATTGGTCTAAAAGGAAGATAGGATGATGAAGTGGTGTTTAGTAGCAAGTAGTGGCTTGGGATGAAGGGGGACAGTTTTGATTTTTGGGGGGTTAAGAAACAGCTGTGAATGTGCTAAGCAGGATTCAACCACAGTGAGAAAGATTCATGGGTGTGCTGTTGTACTTTGTTGTTTTGGCTGAGTGAATTAGGGTGGAATCATCTGCATACTGCGTGATAGAAGCATGTTTAGTTGCAGTCTGCAGTTCATTTGTAAATATAATTAAAAAGCAATGGGCTGAGAATTGAGCCTTGAGGGATTCCTACTGTTACAGAAAGAAATGTGAGCTTTCCTTTTCCCGTTTATCAGACTGCACTCTATTGGTTGGATAACTTTGGAACCTTGAGAGTGCAGACAGTCTGCAAAGTAATTTGCATTGTGGTACTGTATCAGTGGCCTTTAAGAGGTCTAAGAAAATTGCTAATACGGAATTTCACAGATCCTGCTATCATTTACTGAGCTCATGAAATTAAGTAGGGCTGCTGTGGTGCTGTGGTGAGGGGGGTACTGTCGCTCGTCCCCCTCAAGTACAGATGACGGACAGGTGGGGTAGTTCATTTATATGCTTTATTACATAGAAACACATCAGGATGGATAGCAGCATTACAAAATATAAATGAACTAATTAACAGACTACACAAACATGCGTGCTTACATCGCCACAATTTGCTACAAAATGGCAGTCAGGCTCGCATGTGCTCAGTATTTATACACTTGTGCAAGCCCCTAGAAAGCTTCTTAAAGGCATACATACATATTGATCTATATCCTTCCTCTTTAATGGATTGCCCTCAAATGAAATGACATTAGAATAAGACATGAAACAGTATAAACATTTAGAAACAACACATTGTTAATGTCTAAGTTGGCGTGTATATATAACATGGTCGGGAAAATGAGACCTAATCTAGTAATATAGTAATCAAAACTGAGTTTAGCAACAGGGGCAGTCATGGGTGAACAACTTGTATCAAGAACTTTGGGATTTATCTCAGGAACAGGGATATTTACTGGAATGTCCTGTGGAACTGGATCATGGGACAACACACTCTGAGATAAAGAGTCTTTCTCACAGGCTATGTGCTGCGGTACAGGCTCGGACACTGGCATCAAATGTTTCTAATGCTGCCTAAACTTTACTCCTTGTGATTCCACAATGTATGATTTTGGCTGTGGCAAATACTCTTCACTACTCCAATCCAATCATAACCTTTGCATGTTTGCATTCTCACTGTCTCTCCTTCGTGTAATAGACTGAGCAGTTTGCTGGACGTATCATAAATAAGACTTCTGGGTTAAGTGCTTCTTTAACAGCTGGGCTTTCACTGATCTGTTGTTCTTAACACACAGTACAAATAAACTACTGCTGACTCGTAATGTGTTTCTGGTTTGTCTTGACAGAAGTCTCTGTGCAGGTGAACCAAGATGTTTATCACAAGTACTATTTCTTAGATTCAAGAGAGTCAAGAAAATATCACTATTGTCTTGTTTTGACTTCTCTAGTAATTGTTTCACACTTTGAACTGCAAGTTCTGCCAAACCATTTGACTGTGGGTACTCAGGAGTACAAGTAACATGAATACAGTCCCATTCTTCTGCGGATCTTTTGAATTGCTGGCTAGTAAACTGTGTACCATTTTCAGAAATAACTTTGTGCAGACTACCATGGACTGCAAAATGATGGTTCATCTTAGTAATGACAGTATTGGACTCTAGGTTAGGAAGTAGGTCAGTCTCAAAAAAATTTGAATACGAGTATACTAACACCAAATAATGTTGACCATTCCACTTGAAAATATCAGTGGCTACTGTCGACCAAGGTAGTTCAGTAATCTGTTTTAGCTGAAGTGGTTCCCTCTGTTGATGTGACTTTGTACTATTATATACAGAACAAGATGAAAATACTCTCTGAATATCCTGTAACAAAGAAGGTCAAAATATTAGTCCTCTGGCCCTTCTTTTGGTAGAATCAGTCTCGGTGTGGCCATGATGCAAGATAATAATATACCCATGTTGCAAGGACTTTGGAACACTGACTTTTTGACCATACATGACAATACCATTCTCAGACATCTCATCTCTGTAAGGAAAATAAGGTTGCACTTCTTGAGGTAAACTAGATTGCTTTAATGGCCATCCTCGATTGATATAGTGGTTGAGCTTCTGTAGAACTAGATATGAGACTGTATGATTTCTGAGCTCATCATGAGGTGGAAAAAACATTTCTCACTTCCATGACCTCAAAATCATGTGTCTCATTCTCATGCTGTTCAATGGTAGTTCTCGGCGATCTGCATAATGTATCAGCAAAATAAAGAATTTGCCTTTTGCGTAGACAAGATTGAAACTATACTTTTGCAATCTCAGCATTATACATTGCCATCTGGCTGGAGTGAAATGCATAGCCTTTCTCAAAATAGTAACTAGAGGTTGGTGGTCTGTTTTGATCTGGATAGATCTACCATAAATATAGTCATGGAACTTCGAACATGCAAACACAATTGCCAAGAGTTATTTCTCTATCTGAGCATACTGCATTTCAGTTTGGGTTAGAGTTCTGGATGCATAGGCAACAGGTTGACCGTCTTGAAGAATGACTGCAATAAGACCAAATTTCAAAGCATCACATGAAAGAGTAACTGGTTTGTAAACATCATAATATCTGAGAGTTGGTAAACTGGCAATTCTCTGTTTCAGGACATTAAATGCTGTCTGGTGGTGGTCCAACCATGAGCAGGACACATGTTTATGTGTCAACTCTCTGAGCAGTGCTGCTAGTTGGCTCTAGTCTGGAATGAACTTGCCTGTGTAGTTAACCATGCCAAGAAAACGTTGTAGGGCTTGAACATTTTCTGGAGCTGGCATCTCAAGAATTGCTAAACTTAAAAAAACAAGTGAAACAAACAAGGTCCAAAATGAAGGCAAAAGGAGGCACTAAACCACATTAGTATTCTAATAAAACTAACAGATAAAATAATAACATGAAGCGCTTTTTGTCCGATCAAGTGACCAGACTTCTTCAGACAAAATCAAGCAGCAATTCTGTTGTGTAAAAAAAGTATTCATTTCCCTCCTCACAGTGAGTTAGCCAATCAAATATATCCACACACTCTCTAATGATTAATAAATAAATTAGTTACCTAAGTAAATAAACTTTCTAAAAGGCGTAACAATTTTAAAACATATAAACAATATATACAATATGTGTAGAACTTCCAGTGAATTTACATAGTTCAAATCCTACCCAATAACAGAATAAAGGCAATTCAAATCAAAAAGTAAAAAGTTAATAATGATATTAGCCTAAGAATTGACGATAGTCATAATGCTAGTACCAATACTGGCCTAAATGTTATAGCCCTACATCACATATTTATTGCATTAAAAACAATAACATAGGGTTACGTACCATACAAAGTAGTTAAACCCTCTCACATACACAAACAGCAAAGTTGTATCACTTAGTGATGTAAACCACAATAATATACTGCAACTTATACTTTAGATTTTACATCTTCTTATATTTAGAATGTCAAGAATTGCTGTTTGCTTGGAAGGGTCTGGTCGCAAGCCTGAACTGGTAAACAAATGACCAACATAAATGACTTCTCGTACCCTAAACTTGCAATTCTGGGGATTCAGCTTAAGATTCATTTGACATGCTCTTTCCAGAACTTTCTTGAGGTTTCTGTCATGCTCAGCTTCACCATTGCCTCCTACTAGTATATCATCTACTATGATAGCACACAGATACCCAGAAAAAAAATTTCTCCATTGCACGTTGAAAGACTTCACTGGCAGAATTTATCCCAAATCTTTCTCAAAAATCTGTACCTTCAAACAGAGCACTGCATCGAGGATTTCTTGTCAAACATAATTTGCCAAAATGAACTCTTTGCATCAAAGACAGAAAAAACAGTGGCATTTGGCATAAGAACAGTGACTTCTACAGTTTGGATCATGAGGTCTTTTTAGAGCTTTATTCAAATATCATGTATCAATCAATAAATATTCTGAAATCATCTGAGCTTTTCTTATGATCTACCACTATGGAAGATACCCATTCAGTTGTTTTTTTAACTGGACAAATCACACCTTGTTGCACCATTTTATCTAACTCCGCTTTGACTGTGTTCTGCATAGCTACTGTAACTTTCCAGGCTGGCCGGATAACTGTGCTGACATCTTGGTCTGACTTCATGGAGTACACCACTGGAAGCTTGCCTAGTTTGTCTTCAAAAAGATCAGCAAAGGTAGAGAAAATATACTGGGTGAAATTAGAATAGTTGTCTTTTAAGCTTACATAGTAGACTTGCTTATTAAATGAAAGTAGTCCAATTTTTAAACTGTCCCTGAGCCCTAATAATGAATGTATGTGCCTGTTGATCACATAAAATAACAGTTGTAGCTTCTCCCAGCAGAGTAACATGAAAGCATTACTGAGCCTTCATTTTGAATTTCTTCACCACTATAAGCCACAACCTTTGCATACTTTGCCAAATCAAGCTTCTCACCAGCACATACTCTAGCAAATGTTTCTGGGACATAACATTACTCTTTGAACCTGTGTCAACTTTAGGCTCTATGGGTTTCTCATTTATCCAAACAGTACAAAACACTTCATTCTTTGTCCATAAATCTACTGCATTGACTGTTTCATGAAGCACTGACACACCATCAACATAAAAAGTAGGGTCACAGCTTTCTAATTGATCAATGCATTTCTTGAAATGTTCCCTTTTAATAAAAGACTGTGTACCTTTTGATTTACAAAACTTTTTGAAATGATTCCACTTATTGCATCTATTACATTGCTGACCAAAAGCTAAACATTTATCTCTTTTAGGTTCATGATTTCCACTACAATTATGACAGTTAGCAATGAAACTGGGTGGGGGCCCGTTCTTTGAGTTTGCTGACTCACTCGTATGCTTCACTGTGACTGTGCGTGCTATGGAATTTGCTAGAAACCTCTTGGGTTTCCCTGTCGAGTGCTGCAAGGGTTACAGTTGCTGCCATGTGCTTGGACCTGTTTCTTTTAACCACGCATTCCATACTGTCAACATAAGCTTTGGGAGTTACTGAAAGCATGCATTTCTCATTTGTAAGCTTATTTGTGTGCTTTTCTGTAAGCTCATATATCTGACAAATCTCAATGGCCTTATTTAAAGTTAAATCACTGTCACAAAGCAAAATCTTTTTACAGCATCATCTTTGATATCACACACAAGTCTTTCTTTTATCAACTCATCCCTTAAAATCACCAAATCTGCACATTTTAGCCTTATTTCTCAAAGCAGTTCTATATGTTGCGAACGTTTCACCAGGCTTTTGATCCCTTGTGTAAAATAAGTGCCTTTCCATTTTAATATTCATTTGGGGGTTACACATTTCTCTAAATTTACATTCTAAGCACTCGGAGTCCTCCCTTGACTCTGCCAGTACAACTATATGATGCTTTTCCCTGCTCCTGCAAAGACAGTAGATGCATACACAAATGAATGCTCCCTTTTAGTAGCTTCTGACCCAGCTAAATTAAGCAAGATAAATGCCTTCATATGGTCATCTTTATTAGAAAATGCAGCCAGTATGAAAATATCGTACTCTTGCTCAAACACAGTTCTCGGCAATATTATTGTCAAACACAAGTGGTCCTGGTTTTCAAAATCCATCTGCCATGCCCACACATTATGTGCAAATGCAATGAAAATATGGCCCTTGTAATTATACGAGCATGCACACACACAGCTAGTACTTGTAATAATATTCAAATGCACAACAAACTCTTTGAAATACTGTATTTTATGAAATAACTGTACTGTAATACTGCACAAACGTGAACACTTCATATACTTTAGACAACTTGAATAACTTTGATTAATGCAAAAAAGTAGTGCTTAGCGAAAAAATGGGGTCCTTTCTTTTATTTTATTCATTTTATGAGATTTGGACTTTATTTCAAACATTTTCCATAGTTATTTTGAATATTTCTATTAATATATCGTTACTTCAAATATTTTTTTTACTTAGAAATTCATTTAGGGCATTCTGAATACTTTGTTTCATATTTTGCAGATAAGAAATAGTTTGAGCAAGTTTTAATATCTGAAATTCGTTTCTGACCTGTTTTGCGAGTTATACATGCAGTAAGGATGATTCACTGCTGTATATTCCGCCACTCTTAGCTGAGTGCCTCTTGGTCTCAAATCTGAGGAAACTAGATCCCACTTCTGACACCATGTTATTCATATTCATCCCTCTTTATTATAGATGACGAACAGGTGGGGTTGTTTGTTTACATGCTTTATTACATGGAAACACATCAGGATGGATAGCAGCATTACAATATATAATCAAAGTGATTAACAGATAGACTACGCAGACATGCATGCTAACATCTCAACAGCTTACTACAAAATGGCAGTCAGGCTTGCACATGCTCAGTATTTATACACTTGTGCAAGCCCCTAGAAAGCTTCTTAAAGGCATATATATATATTGATCTACAGGTACAATGCTGGGTTGGGAAGAGAAGGTTATTAACTTTGTGAAAATAACTATTTCCATTTGTATACATTTTGTTAATACCTTGGAAAGGGGACACAAAATAGCTATGGGTCTATAATGTGAGATGTCTGTGGAATTTCCACCTTTGGGCAATGGTACGATGTATGATTTTTTTTTCCACAGGGCGGGGACATAGCTTTCTTAGAGTGAGCAGTTTATTAGAATAGACACAGAAGAGCTCAAGGCTTCAGCTGCTATTTGGAATACAAATGTTTTCCCCTTGAAAGACAAATATATTAATGCTTTAAACTTTGCATCTACTAAGTTAGTGAATGAATTTAAGTAACTAGGAAATATACTATTACATGGCCTTAATGTATTAGGGTCAAAATACATATTGAAATCAACGTTTTTTGTTTTGTAAAACTTCATTCTTAAAGGTAAACATTTTCCAAGGCTTTAAAAATTTCAGTTCACCTTTTGATTTTATTACTAAGTGTTTAATTGTTCTCATAATGACTTTCTTAATTTTCTTGGTTTCCTAAAGTGATTAGGATTTCCTATGGCATACCATCCCAGAGATAAACCAAGGGAGTTTGGGGTTTGAGGCAACACACATTTTGCTTCCCCCCTTACCCAACCCTCAGTCACGTCAGTCCAACCCCACCCCAATGACTGTCCTGTCTGCCAACGTAACTCCCAATAAAATGACATTTGAATGAAGAAATAGCTTCAGTTGTCCTTTGTCTATTTTTCATATTCCTGGGCTGATAGGTGGCTAATAGGCTGGCACAAGAGTCATTTTAAGTGTACCCAAACTTGCTCCAAATTTACCAAAATATTGCTGGCATGTGTCAACACCCCAAGGAATTTTACTGTTAATATATAGGCATGTACACATTAAGCATTGATGGGCTGCCCCTTTCTGTTAGGGACGTAGATGTCAAATCAGGGAGAAATTTGCAGTTTCTCATCCATTGGTTCAAGTTACAAATGAATATAGTTAGAGATGAGCTTTTCTTCACATGGATGGGAAGTCTATTCCAGAGATGGGGTAATCATTGAGACACATACCCATTTCTCCAACATGTCCTGTTTATATAGTTGACAAGGTTAAGGTCCTTAGAACAGGTACTTTGGTTGCTATTTATTTTATGGATGTGTAACAATTCCATCAACGTGGGATCAGAGGATGACTTGTAGGCTAGGCAAAGATCACCATGCAGCAGTGTGTAGGAGACCAAGTACAGGGACAGGGCTATGAGGTGGTCTCCACAGGCCTAGTTGTTTACCTCCTGTATTCTTTTTGTGAGGAGCCTTTGTGTTTTTTCAAGCTGTTTTAAGTGCCTTGCCTGGTTAGGTACATGCTGAAGGATGTGTTGTACTTAATGACTGGTCTGATGAGAGTGCAGTACAGTGGGACAGTGATCACCTTGGACTTGGATGCCATGCCCTTACTTATAAGTTGTGCAAAGTAAAATGATTTTGTCACAGCAGTAGACACATGGTGGTCAAAAGAAAGGTTACTGTCAACAGGTATTCCCAGATCCCTGACTACTTTCCAGAGGGGCTATCATGCCATCTTTTCAGAGAGCTGTATTACACACTTTATTGCACTGAGTTTTACTTCATAGCTCTGGTACAAGTTGATTGTCTGTGTCAGGCCCTCTTTTTTATCACCTTTATTGAATTATCACTTTTGACATAGGCAAATTTACATTTATACAAAAGTACTGACTAACATTATACATCACTTATAATCTACTCAATCATTTTCAGTCAAACATTACATAGCTCATTTAAGTCCTGCCTTCTTTTAAACCTCATTACTCCCCTGTATGTTTTGTTTCCACAATTCCCATTATTCCTTTGTAGTTTGCTCTTATCCTTTTCAAAAGACCTTAATTCCAGTTGTTTTATCCCTGTTGCTATATTCACTAGTTATCTGTGCCTTTAGGGAATTCAACATCACTACTTTGTTTACAGTCATCTGCAAACACAGTCTGCCAGAGGCCCTTGATATTTGCCTTAACATCAGAAAAGTAGATGCCAAAAGGAGAGGCCCCAGCAATGATCCCTGTGGGACTCCAATAATGATTGGCATCTGTGTGGCAGTAGAGTCCCCTATCATAACTTCTTGTGTCCTATCAGTAAGCCAGCTGGTTATCCATTGGGTTTATGCCTAATTTTGTAAGTTTATCTACAATGCATGAATGAGTTATTGTGTCAAGCACCTTGCCCAGGTCAAGGTAGGCATTGTGCACTGTTTTGCCCTTGTCCATAGCTTTAGTGATCTTTTTAAAGAATTCCACCAGGTTAAGTAGGCAGGACCTGCCTTTGACAAAACCAAACTGGGTAGGGTCCAGCATCTTGTAGGTTTCCTGTGGCATTGTTTATCAGATCCATGATAATTCTTTCCATGACTTTGCATATGAGACTAGTTAGACTTTTGGGTCTGTAGCTCCCCCAGATATGTGGAAACCCCCACTTTGTGTAGATGAATAACCATTGCAGTCCTCCATTCATTTGGCACAAAGCATGTCTGGAGACTATGTTTAAACAGAGATTCTTGCGGGCCTGACTGGTCATGTTTCATGGTATTCAGAAGGCACCCTGAGATATTATCATAGCTCATTGAAGAAATGTTTTTGGCATTAGAGAGTGCGGTGATAACCTGTACATTAGTGTTAGCTGGTGTAGAAATGGTGGAGGGTATTACCTGGGGCGGGGTGACTGGAGGTGATAGGGGGGTAAAAGTCAAGCTAAATTTATTGGCCAGTAGATTTTCTATATCCTCTGGCTCTATACAGGTTGTTTCATTCAGCATTAGTTTGGCACATTGCTGGGTGTTCCTTTTAAGGTTGTGGATATAACAGAGGAAAGCCTTGTGGTTGTCCTTGGCTTGGGAGGCTATTTTATCTCAAATTTAAAAAAAAATTGAGCTTGACTGTATACCTTCCAAGTGAAAATATATTTCACAGTCAAAAAAAGTGTTGTAACTGTGCGTTACCCTTTCATGAACTAGAAGTCACCATAGTACCCTTCCTTACCCCTTTTGTCTTGTAGGGGATAGTATCAAGATTTCCAGTTCCTATTTAGGCACAAGAATGGCACTGGTCATCTTCCAATCCTATAGCTAAGGATGTACAATAATAATTTTCCATCAAAGCCACACTTAATTGTAATTTAATGTTGGCACAGAATGCTGCTGGCAATTCAACTAGTGATGTTATTCAAGAAATGAGGGAGGGAGGTGGATTTTATTTTTGCTAAATTTTTTCAAAGATATCTTGATTTGAATTTCATACTTCAGTTTGTCAAGTGAATTCACACACTTTAAATTTTAATTAACATTTCAGTTAATATCTTCATGCATTATACATAAAATTTCCAATGACACATTTTATTCTCTTTTTTTCCATTTTTTAATACTTTGTTCATTCACATTCAGCAAATTCCTGCCAGCTGACATACATCATCAATGCTCCTGAACATTATTTTTTTATGAACTGATCCCGCAGTTCTCATCTATTCAAATGCAATTTACTTTTATCATTTCTCAAAGATCTCATCTCCAAATCCTTAATTTCCTTCATAATACTCAATACATCTTCTAAAGCTGGCTTGCTGTTTTTGGCTTCCAGCATCATTAAATTAAATAAGGCCATACTTTACCTTGGTATATCTAGTTGAATCTCTAGCTTAAAAATATGTCCTTGTTCATATCAATTTTTCAAGTTTTTAAACCCATTTAGTTTTCTACATTCTCCCCTCCCAAAAAAATGCTCTCAATTTCCTCCAGTAACTACTCTTCACTTGTGAAAAAAAACTCTCTGGAATATATTCTTCATTACTTCTAAACTTGAAGATGTTAACTACTAATATTGTATTCTGTACAGGTAATATTAACAGGTCTAGCTGAGTCCAACACGTCCAACCAGGAACTAGTTCGTCATTTTAAAATTAAGGTAAGACAGTTTGCTACAGCAAACTAAAACTTCAAATGTGTGCATCATATCCATTTATTTAATGGCACAAACACCAAATCCAGAGAACAACAATACAAGCAGTTGCTGTACAAAGTTGTGTCTGTGGAAGAGAAAGCCACAAAATATAACTTAAGGTTTGTCAAGATCATGGAACACTGAGACTTGCCACAAACTTTTAATAGCTCCATTCATAAACAGTTCCACTTAAAGAAGATGATGTTTGGAGTTCCCAACAATAATGAACTTTCTGACTTACAGAAATCCCTGGAATTATGAATGAAAAAAAAAACGGAAAACAAAGGTGAACAATAAATGTTAACAACTGCTGTTCTTTTTTATAACTATTTATTTATTTTTTTGCAGGGGGCAACAGCAACCCCTTCTGCATCCCCACAACCCTGCTAATTAAATGTACTAACTGTGAAATTGCCATACCTCATAGGAAAAGGGAATTTACCAAGACACAGTTATTTTGGACCTAGAATATGTAATTCCCTATTTTCACACATTTGATCTAGCTATTCCAAGACTCACTATTACAAGCCTCAGACTTTAAAACCATTGCCTTTCTTTTCATATTCACAGTGCATGACTGATAAGAAATAGAAAGATTGCATGTTAAACATTAAAAAAAGTTTACAATGATCAGTCACTTAATAATATCTATGTCTATAAAGCAACATAACATTTTTAAGACAACCTGAGACTAGTAAAGTTCTGCATAATATTTTATAGCAGCAGATTTAGCTAAATAATATGCTACAACAATGTGGTTAATACTGCTTGATAATTATCCAAATTATTCTATAACTTAGTATTGTTCAAGATTTGAAGCAAGTTTCAAACCCTATTCAAAGTTTGAAAACAAGTGTGGTTGACATTACTTGACATCTGCTCTCACTGATTGTGTTAATTTGTTGTCCATTTTCATACTCATATCATCTCTTTTCCCTTCAAATATTTATTGTATTGTTATCATTTTCTGTTTGTATTTTGCTGCCTTTTTAGTATTTCATTAAAAAAAAAATAATAAAAATATACTTAAAAAAGAAGTAGACCTCACAGGACAAAACATATGATATGGCAATGATAATGTCTTTTTAATTCCTATTATGATGCTCTGTGTAATCATTTAGAACTAATTTCAGATTGCTAATGTTATAGTGTAAGCACACATGGGTGAACGTGCACACACATTCTAGAAATCTACCTATAAAAGTGGATTGTTTCCTTGTGTGTTGAATTGAAACTGTCTTGAGCAGCTTCATCGACTTTCATTCTAACTGACTACAGCACTTTGGTGATAACGGGATCACAAGAAGGTTTGGGGGAAAGAAACCACACCTTTTCCTTATCCCCGTTTTGTGATCTCAGAGTTAGCATATATACAATCACACACACACATATATATAAATACAGAGATAGAGAGATATGGGGAGGGGAGACTTACTTTCTTGAAAAAAACACCAGTATATATCGAGATGTGTGTGGAAGGGCTGAAGGTGGGACTTGCGTCCTTGCAAAAAACACTTCTCTGCTTTTTTTGCTGGAGGGGTCAGTGGTGCTATGTCAGGTAATTTTGAATCAACAGAATTTTAGTCAGTAAAGGTTCTGCAGACAAGGTTTCCAACACTGATAAATTACAGACATGTGCGCACACACACACACACACACACACACACACACACACACACACACACACACACACACATACACACATTGCTTTTATCAATGAAGGAGGAATATATTATGGCTGAGAAGCCAATACTGGAACATGTCATCAATATGTGCATCATTAATTCATGATGACAGAATGAATCCACAACCATCAAATTCATAAACAGTGAAACCTACGGATCAACATTAGCTAACTTAAGAGAAGAGCAGTTTAAATGCACAACATTAAACATGTATTTTTGCATTGGAACATGCCCCTGCATGTTAATTCCATGGTTGCAAAACAATGGAGAAAGGGCAAACACCATGATTACAAAAACACTGTTCCTAGTTTCCATCTACAGCAATTGCATGCAGAAACAGTACACTGAACCTACACCTGCACTTCAAAAAGCTCCCCAGTCCCTTCCCCCCATTGTGTCCAAACCAAGCTGTTCAAAACTTCATACCATAGGCACCTAACACAAAACCAACACAAATCATAGCACTACCTTCCCGATTCACTTTAAGTGACATTCACAGATGAACACAAATTTGACAAAAGAGTCAGTAAGGAAGCCACATGCTCCCAAGACATCTGGCGTCTTTAAATCTCAAGAAAATACTGTTTCAGCTGTCTGCATAATATTCAGCATAACAGCAGAAAACTAAAAGAGATATTGCAATAACAGCCCAAACCTGGAATAACCGGTGCTAATGGTCTCACTGGCTACAAGTCTTTCCATCCAGCATGTGTCAAAAGCATCATCTTCATACTCTATTCTAGAACATATATTTATTGTCAAAAAACTGTATCTTAAAATATGTATGCTTTTTTAATGACTGAAATCTACTTAACATATATGAGTGCAGCAGTTGTTATAAGTTAGAACTAAAGACATAAAGCTGATGTACTTGCAACTTGACATTTGTCAATGTAACACCATATGACTTACAAGTGATCAGTCATGTAATGACAGAATGGTGTTATTAATCTGAGAAGTTCCACTGTCCTCCACCCCACACACACACCTCCCTGACTGACAGCAACGGAAACTAAGGCATCGTCTCCCCAAGTATTGTAGACTTGGACTGCTAGCTGGGTGATGATATGATTAGCTGTCTTCTAAAATTAAAGTTGCTTCCCCTTGCTGACAGTTATTTGTATTTTGTACTTGTGTGCTTTCTAAAATAGTACAATTGGAACAGTAATACTTAAATACACACCAAGAGAGCAGAATTTTATAATGGCATGGTGATTTATGCATGTACAAGGGATACAATTCAAAACGGCTTCTGCCTCAGTTTGCGTTCATTCATACGAGCCTTCATTCCCATCCCATTTTTGATAGGTAACTAAATTCCTACTAGTGGAATTACAAGATGTGATGGCTACCCTGACTTCCATACTAGTGTGTGTGTGTGTGTGTGTGTGTGTGTGTGTGTGTGTGTGTGTGTGTGTGTGTGTGTGTGTGTCTGTGCATGCATTTGTGTGTGCGCGTGCACTGTGTCCTCATATAGCAGCAGTTTCTGATCTAGAGGTAAGCATTGTTAAAATGTTTGGGACTTTATGCTGCATACAGTGCTGCACATGCTTGCCCCAGTGCATAACCTATTATGTCATGACCTTATTTATGTAACTGTTCATCTTTTCTGGCACATGTGGATGACTGCATTGCTACATGAATCACCACCTTGGCCTATGGTCTGTTATTTTGTGAATTCAGCAGATTAATCTGCAGGGCAATGTCATGTGCTTAACTACACCATACCATGGGTCATTGTTTAGTGCCTAGGATTACGTATCATACAGTAATACTGGGAACAACATTTTGTGCACTTTATTTTTCACCTTCTTTGGCATTTTTCTGTCACACACATTACCCCTGATAATCTGTGCCATTTGGCTGCAGCCCCTCTGATTCCAGCATTGACCTTCTCATTCAGACTTCCCTTCTCCTCAACCACCCCATTCCAGATTAGCTGTTAACCTGATCCACTATTTTCCCTTTTATTTTAGTTTTCAGCTTCTGCTTTCCCTCATTTGCTGCCCTTACACCTGTCTTTTCTCTACTCAGATTCATTCTGTATTACTTTTGTTTTACATTCCTTTCTATCATTTGTTGAAATTTATATTCAGAGTTTGCTTGTAATGCCACATTGTCTACAGACAACAGCTTTGCTGATTTGTCCTTTTCAACCTGTTTGTTAATGTAGTGTTTCATAATTGTATCAATGGGTTGGTCCTTGTACATAGCCTGCACTAATTCTACTGATGTTTCTAGGACATCAAGCCATCAAAGGACTGCCCAAATCAACTTTCATGGGACTTTGTCATATGCTTTCTGCAAGCTTAGAAATAATCAGTTGGACTCTTTGCTCATCTTTAGTTCTTCTTAGCTATCTGCCTCATTGCAAACATTGGGTCAGTTGTGCTGCATTCTAATCTGAATCCAAACTGCCAAACTGCAGTCTCTCATCTTACTTTCTAATACTCTGTATATGTATCAGTTACATTCTCTAGAACTTCATGCAGTGTGACAGGAGTCTGATACATCTATATTACAGAGAGTTGTGAATGTCCCTTTTGTTCTTGTACACTGATACTAGAATGCATGTTCTCCATTCATTTTGAATAAGCCTTTCTCTCCATAATGCTATGAGTACCCTTTGGGGCCATTTCTCCCCTAACTTACTCAGCATCTTGATCATATGTGCCTTGATCTCATCTGATCCTGCAACTTTCCCAGACTTCATTTCCCCTAATGATATTCCTACTTCTAGCATAAATTTATTTTTCTTTCATCATAGACTATGTCTGTGGAAGTACACTTCCATAGGGTTTTCTTCATTTAGAAACTGATAGAAATACTCCTTCCATCTGTCTTTGGTGTCCCATGGGCTGGTGAGGACATTGTTGGTGGCATCCCTTATGAAGGTGGTTTGATGACCATCTTCTTTATCTTTCTATCTTTGCCTTGCATCCTGATAGAGTTTAATTATGTCTTCTGCTGAATCACTCTCCAGAAGCTGGTAGAGTACCTCTGATGTTTTGCTTTTTGCTAATGCAACTCCTGCCTTAGCCTCTCTGTTAGGTACCCAGTATTCCTTCTTAGCCTGGTCGTCTTTTCTATCTTCCCCTTCTTCCTGCACTCCTTTTTTCTTTTGATGACTTCCTGGACTTCTGCATTCCACCACTAGCTTGCATTATGTACCTTATTTCCATACTTGGCTTGGCCACGTATTTGTTCTGTGGTCCTCACACATGCTTTTTTGAGGTGCTGCCATTCTTCTTCATGTCCACTTATTTTCTCTTCTCCTTGAGGTGTTAAAGCCCTGAGTATCTCCTTGAAATGTTGTTCTTTCTCTCCATTCAACTTCAAGTTCTTCAACCTTGTCTGTGTTGACATTAGAGACTTCTCTGACCATTGTTTGCAGTTAATTGTGGCAACCAGTGGTTTATGATGTGGGCTTACGGCTTCACTGGGAATAATTTTACAATCTCTAATTCTACCCCACTATCCATTTCTTACTAGGAGGAAACCTACCTGAGTTAGATGTTTCTTTTTAATGCCATTATTGAATTATCACTTAAGACATAGGCAAAAATATTTATAGATATATATATAAATGAATATATTCCTATTTGCAAACATATATTGCACATGTTCATATATTTATCATCAATTCAGTATTACATAAAGTAACCAATTTCCTCCCATTACAACTTTACTCTTGCTCCAAAATATTACTGTGCATGTATTGCTCCCACAATTTCCATTTTTTCTATTTCCTCCCACCCTTTTCTAAAGATCCCACTAACAGTTATTTTTTCTCTGATACAATGTTCAGTACTTCAAATACAGTTGGTTTAGACTTTGATTTTCATTTTCTAGTAACTGATATTTTGGTAGCCAACAGAATTAAACTTAACAAGGCCTTACTATGTCTGAGCAATTTAGATTCTGTATAACAGTTCAAAAAAATAATTTCCTTAGTTACACCTATTTGCTCACCCAATATGTCTGACAGAGTACTCTGTAGGGAATTTTTAAAGTCTACAAACTCATTTCACTCCCATAACATATGTTCACATTCATCTCTTTCTTCCCTATCATACCTCCAAACAATCGCCATCTACCCGAAGAAAATTATTTGGAGTCTGCTAGGGGTATAAAAATACCAATGCACAAACTTCCAAGCAAAAGTTTTAAATCTTCTAGACTTTGCTGCATATTTTGAAGCCATGCATAGGTTCATAGGTGCGTACTAGGCTAATGGGTCTTGAGCCTTTACAAGCCTAGCCCATAGGATTACCCTGGTGTCGTGCCACCTGACCTTAGTTCCCAGTGCCTCTGTTAAGTACAGCCACTGGAGTGATCCTCCAGGTGAATTTTCTATTTCCTATCCACTAATCAAGATTTCACTTGAAGAGGGCCAGTGAGGTGCCCTGTTTGACATGTATGGGAAGTCTATTCCATAGCATGGGCAGTCTCTGGGTTATGAACCTGCCCCTCCAGCACGTTCTGTTGATTGTGGTAATGAAGTTGAGGTCTCTGGACCATGTGGTGCAGAGGGATTAGGATTTCTTTAGATGTAGCATTTCTAACAGAGCTGAGTCAGACATGGCTTTGTTAGTCAAGCAAAGATTGCCTCTAAGTAGGCAGATAGAGAATAGTTGGAGTTTTTTGAGTCTGTCCATATAGGACAAGTGTTTAAGGCCTAGGATTCTCTTTGTGAGGTACTTTTGTGGCCTCACTAGTTGTTGCAGGTGTCTAGTGAGGTACATGCCAAATGTTGCATTGTACTCGATGATTGGCCTAATGAGGGAAGAGTAGAGAGAGACAATGACCATTTTCTTCCTGGATACAAAACCCTAAGTAATGAGATGTACCACATAGAAGGACTTTCTGACCACAGTGGCAATGTGGTGATCAAAAGAGAGGATGCTGTCAGCCTGTGTTCCCAGATCTCTTCTAACGCCTTCTGTGTTCAGTGGACTACCATTGATGTGGTAATTTATGGGAACTGGGTTTTTTCCAAAAGGGATGACACATTTTTTGACATTGAGCTTAAGGCCATGGTTCTGACACCAGTCATTGGTCTCAGTGAGGCCTTTTTGTAGGATATCAACATCACTTGGGGAGCTAATAATAGCTCCCAACTTGCAATCGTCTGCGAACCTTGTCAGCCTGAGTCCCTTTGTGTTGGCCTGGACTTCAAAGAAGTAGATACCAAACAGGAGAGGATCTAGGACCGAACCCTGTGGGACTCCACTCGTGGCTGGTCAGCAGTCTGACTTGGAGTCAGCTACTTTCACACTGTAGCTTCTGTCTGTGAGCCAGTTTGCAACCCACCTAGTGATATAGGGATTGATGCCTGGCTTAGTGAGTTTTTCTATGATTCTTGGGTGGGGAATCAAAGGCCTTGGTCAGATCAAGGTAGGCTGTATGAACCACCTTGCCTTGATCCACAGCTCTGGTGACAGATTCACAGAAGTCGACTAAGATGAGGAGGCATGATCTACCCTTCACAAAACCAAACTGTGTGAGATCCAGAGTTTGGAGATTCCCTATATCCTTGTTTATTAGGTCCATGGTGAATCATTCCATAGCTTTGCATATCAGACTTGTCAGGCTAATGAGTGATAGTTCCCAGGGTCTGTAGTTGCTCATCCTTTGTGGAGAGGGATGACTGCAGCAATGTGCTATTCGGTAGGGTCAAAGCCTGAAGTGAGGCTGGGATTGAACAGGGCATGCAGGTGAGGTGCCAATTCACTCTGTCATTCATGTAGAACACAGCCAGGGATATTTTCAGATCCCATAGAAGCTGTATTCTTGGCCTTGGACAGTGCTGTTTTAACCTGTGCAGCAGTAATACTGGGTGCCTGGCAATCTGCTGGTATTGTGAATGGTCCTTTTGGGGGGGGGTAAAGTTGGCACTGAATCTGTCGGCCAGTATACTGGCAATATCTGTTTGTGCAGTAGCTCAGAGCAAATCTGGGTATTGCCATGGAGATTCCTTAATAACTATAGAAGGCCTTGTGGTTGTCTTTACTATCTGCTGCAATTCTGTTTTCATAGCTAGCTTTAGAAGATTTGATGAGGGATCTCAACTTTTGGTTGAGGCTGATGAGAGTTTTGTCCAGTCTTGGGACTTCACCTTATTCTGCATCAGTTTCCTCCTTCTGTTGTAGAGTTTGTTTATGGCAGGGGACCACCAGATTGGCTTCTTTTTTTTTTTGGAGGAGAGCATCTTGGTTCTATTGGGTATGGCAAGATCCATGCAATTGTGTTCATGTTCGTACAGTGCATTGGTGTATGATTCGGCGGTCATGCAACTATTCTCCATTTGCATGGGTGCCATGAAGTTAGCCACCTCTGCTTTTAGGAACCCAAGGTTAGCTTTGGAGAAGTTTATCACCTTTGTGGGGGGTGGGAGGGATGTGGATTTCCAAGGTGATTAGTCTGTGGTCGGATCTAACCATACGTCCTCTCATTGTCTCCTTGTGAATTGTTTGTCTAATCTGTCTCTTCCCAGTCTTTTCTAAACTCCTCTGATTGATACCTACAGTTATTGTG
This sequence comes from Protopterus annectens, assembly GCF_019279795.1. NCBI lineage: Eukaryota > Metazoa > Chordata > Ceratodontiformes > Protopteridae > Protopterus > Protopterus annectens. The sequence continues at coordinate 32,313,441 of NC_056744.1, read as the reverse complement.
CAATATTTTATATGCAGTTCTAATTATCCTCTTTTACCAGCAGCTTCTATTTTATATTCAGTTAAAAACTCTCCTAGAACAGATCTTTCACTTAGGATTCCCCTATCCCCTTCTTTTTGCCTATACTCAGATTTCAATCTCTGATAGGGAAGACAGTATCTAGTCTGCAGTCCAAATGCGTCCTTGGCTTTTTCCCATTCTGTTACCTTTCCCTCTCTTAATATTTGCTGCCAGTACCTTGGTTCATTTACTTGTTTTCTCCAGTAAATTCCAATCCCCTCTTGCCTAATTTTCTGTATCCCTAATTGCAGTCATCCGTATCAGCAAAATCTCCTTTCTCCATTCTCATGTTGAATTAGTTCTTGAATACTTTTTGCTACTTTATTAATATAATATTTTTTAATTTCACCAAGTCTTTTGGGTTTCTGGTGCCATGATGAGAATTAACCCCGTTCCTAAGTCAGGGTACAATTAAAATTCATTAAATTAGTATTGTTTCAGTCTTTGATGTGACCCAAAAGTGCTCTCTGCAGCATATGCAATGTGCCCTGAACTGACTCCTTCTGCAATTCATATGGAGTTATATATATCTGCAGCATATCTAAATATGACTGTAGATTCTTTTTATGAGACTCATGGCTCATACTACTATTGGAATTGTCTGGGTATCTTTCTTCCACATTTCTGTCATTTCTTCCTGAAAATATTGATATTTTATGACTTTATTTCTCTCTGTACATGAGCCACTGTAATCGCTAAGTGTAGCAAATTTAATGATCAGTGCTACTTTTGTCTTTTTTTCATGGATTATTATAACTGGTTTTCTCACATCTATTATTTGAATAGTTGGTAATAGTTGATCCCTTGTGATATACACTCCATCATTCTGTATAATGTTTGTGGTCCATGTTTCCAATGCTTCTCAGCTTCTTCTATATTGTAGTGCTCGCACAATCTCCAGTGCAACACTCTTACCACATTATTGTGCCTTTCAGTGTACAGGCCCTCTGTCATGAGTGTATCACACCCAGCAGCAAGGTGTGTGATTGTTTCCAATTCTTTTTTACTGAACCTACATTTGTCTGCTTCTCCCACATGTTCAATGCACTTTGTAAATCAACACCTACATAGTTTACTCTCCTGTACTGCAATAATTAACCTTTCATTCTTTAGTTTCAACTCACCTCTCCTTTAACAATTGTGCATCTAATCCTGATCAATATGAGGTTGTTTCAGGAGATTCCTGTAATTCCTACTATATTTATGGCTGTTCCACATTTCACACCTTCTCATCTGAGCCTTCTTTTTGTATTCTTGCTTTTGCTTTTTGGCACATTTGGTTGTCTGATTTTTGTCTACTCAGGTTTGATTTCCATTCTTGCCTGCTACCTAAATGCTTCTGTTAAACTAAGCAGACAGGTCATCTTACACTCCCTCTCCTCATGTTGTAAAACATTCACTATGTTTGGATCTGATGAGGTCAGCAGATATGTATTGCAGATCTATACATGCAGTCAATTTCGAGGAGGTCTATACCTCCTCCAGAGCTTGTAATATATACAGTAATCTTGGTATATACTGATTTTTATATGGTATTTGATAAGCGTGAAGCATTTCTCTTTTTTTTGTCCAACTGATCCAATACCATTTGGGGCCAGTCAGTCACCACAAAACCGTAAGTTAGAACAGGAAGAGAAAACTGGTTTACAGCTTAGATTTTATTCTTAGTTATCAAGGCTGTTTTGAATGTAAGTTTTAGTCTTCTGAAGTATTCCTGAGTTTTATTCACATGGGTCTATATTGAATTAACGAAAATCCTCTTATGCATAATACGTAAACATCGACGTGTATACAGCGAAGCGGCAGAAGAGCAAACGTCCAGAACAGCGAAGATCCGAAAAGCGAATTGCCATAGTTGTCCACGGCAGTAGGTGATTTCCTTATCCGGTATAGCTCCCTAAGGTAAGTGTGCAATAGTTACTGACCTTAGGGTTAGGGTGCGGGTTAAGGTAAGTGCATATGCAGTGGTATGTTTAACTTAGATGTTAGGGTTAGAAATAGGGTTAAGTTTAGCGTATATATAGTAATATAGTTGAGTAGCGGAGTATATAAGGTAATATTTTTTTTACTTTTCGGGTGTTGTTTTTATAGTTAGATGTATTTGTGTGTCATGTATGTTTTATTAGGATATGGGATATGTAGGTGAAATGTAGGTATGGGTATAGTGTGTTTTTTTTTATTTTGTTTGGGTAGGTAGTATGTAGTGGGAGGTGGAGATGGCCAACTATGGGGATTCGAAGTTTTGTATTTCGCGGTTTTGAACATTAGCTGTCTTTGCGTATCACTGTTTATGTGTCGACGTTTACTTATTCGTGCAAGAGTATTTTAGGTAATTTAATATAGACCCTATTCACATTTGTTCATGTTTTATTGTCAAACTTTCATCACTTCCCAAATATGTATACACTCCTTCCTGCTCAAGTTCCTTTATATCACATTCCTGTCCTAGACTGATATTTCGTTGATACTGAAACTTTCAAGATTTAAACATTGCTTTTGCACATTTAGCAAGGTCAAACTTCATTTATATACCATACGAGGAAATTTAACCACTTTCAGTTCAGCTTTCAACTCCTCATCTGATGAACTATACAGTTTTAAGTCATTGACAAAAAGTAGATGAGAAATCTTTAAGCAAGTTTGTTTTCTGGCAGCCAAATTGCAAGCAAGACCTAATCTGTCAAGTAAACAGGTTAATGGATTAAAGGGAAGACAGAACAACAGTGGAGACAAAGAATCACCCTAGAATATCTCCCTTTGAAATTCTTTCCCTAGGAAATAATGTGTCCTTTGTAATGGCTCAATTGTAAAGTGGCTTGCCACTGTTTCAACTATCCATCCATCCTCGACCCCTTTTTTCCATTTTGCACATAGGGTCAGGGTGTCATTTCAGCAGTGACATTTATCTTGAGCCAAGGGTTTACACTGCCGGGTGGCTAGCCATGCCATGTTAGTTCACTAGTACCACTCACTGACACACACACACACTCTCACCTACGGCCAATATAGAGTATCCAATCCACCTACTCCATGTCTTTGGAATGTGTGAGGAAACTGGAGCACCCAAAGGAAACCCATGTGACCACAGGGAGGACATGCAGACTCGACACAGAAGGCACCCAAGCCGAGAATCAAACCATTGAACCTCTTGCTGTGAGGCAACAACGCTTACTGCTGCACCACCGCGGCCACCCAGTGATCACTGTAAAGTAATTGATCACTGTAGGATGTATCTTATACATCTGTAAGCACTCCTTTATCCATGAATGTGAGTTGCTGTGAAATTATTTTTTTAATGTATCCATGCCATACTTAGATTCTTCCCCTTTTTACAATTCTCCATTATGGCTTTAGTTAGCAGCAAATGATCCTTTGTTTCATATGACTTTCTTTTGTTTCCTTTTGTTCTATTGCCATGACTGAGTTTTCTTCTAAATGACTATAAAATCAGTCTGCAGCAATTACTGTACATAGTCTCTACATCACCAGAAGGCAAGTTATTGGTCTTATAATTTTTTAGGATGACTTACACATTCATTCATTGTTAAGGAGAACCATCATTTTTCCTGTTATTAACCAGGATGGTGTCTGTTCAAGATGCGCATATCAGTATTTCTTACTCAGAACTAAATCTTTGTGTAAAGATGTTAATACTTCTAGTCAGAAGTTAGTTACTACATCTGGGCCTGGGGTTTTCCAATTAAGAGCTTTTCTTAATTTTGTTTTGATTCTGTGTCTGTTACTTCATCTCATTTCTATCCTGTACATGTCCTTACTGTTTCTTTTAATTTTTCTATCATTTCAGCATCTTTCTTATGATCCATAGGGTCTTCATAAATATTTCGACAAAATGTGCCTATTCTTCTTTTTTGGTGGTGTTTCTATTCCTTTCACTTTGATTCCCAGGTCTCTGTAAAACTTTTTAGATCATCAATGAATTCCTTAGTACTTTTCCTTTATATTTATCAGCATACCCTCTAAGTTTTTCTGTCCATACTGATATCTTTAATTCATCATTTGCAATAATGTTTGCTAGATCCTGGCCTTTTCTGATACTGTGCATTGCTTTTATCACATCTATCCTTCTAAATATTTTTGCTGATCTATTCCCTCTTCTATATTCTTCTAACAACGATACTTGTCTTAATTGCTTTATAGTTCTCTCGGTTCAGTACTTCCATGATGGCATTTTATTTCTTCCCTTCCTTTCCCGTATTAGTCTGTATTTTCGTGGTAAGACTTTATGTTATTAGTTGAGCTACACAGTAATATATCCTATTTACTTCTGTTATACCACACAGATTTCTGTTAATAGTCTTGCTCGCTGTGTTCATCTGTTTCATCAGACTTCAGACATTCTGGGTGTTATTTATTTGCTGTAATCTATTTCTGTCATCAGCCTTAATATCTCTCTCCATCTCTATTAAATCGAACAACTCTTCCCATAGTTCATCTTCTTCAAAAGTGAGGGCACATTCTTTGCTGTCTGTTTTCTGTGTGCATTCTACAGAAAGTTCCAGAACATCTCCTTGTGACATAACATCTTAAGCTGCAAGCCATGCCATCCATTTCTCCTTCATATGGGAACACACTGGCCCATCACTCCAGAGCATTACCTGTGTCAGAGTTGCCACTATTTCTTGTTCCTTCCTTTGCTGTGTGTGAACTTTCGTACTGGTTTCCTACTGAAGGCTCCATGATCACGTGTTTCCCATTCCACCTGCTTTCCTTAATATGGGGACTCATTGTTTCATCACTGTAAAATTTTCTGTATCTGTATGCCTTTGTTAATATTTCTTTTTAAACATTTTTGGAGATGCTTTTTTCATATTGATTAGTTTGGCTTTCTCCTTTGCGTAAATATTGCACCATATGAGATCTCTTTTTCTTTCCCATGTCCATATGTCTTTTTTATACTTTTCAAAAATCTCTGGATTTTGTTCTTTATATTTTGGTAGCTCCTGTGTCCCTTCTTTTTCCAGGCAGCCAACTTTTTTTTTTTGGTCAATGTAATGCTTTTTGTGGATCTGTTATATTAATGAACATAAATTTTTATTTGAAACTTTTGACAGTCTTTCTTGTGCAGGTATTTTTCTTTCCTATAATTTATCTCTTAATCTTTTTGAATATATTTTATCTGGAAATTTTGGACTTTTGTATAATAACATAATTTCTTCCTTAATAGTCTACTACATCATCTTTATGCCTCTTTTCTGGTCTGACAGTTTTTGTGGACTACTGCTTCCTTCTACAATGGGGGACCATCTTTCCCCTGAACCTGACCTAACCCTGTTGTAGGAATGTTTCCATGTCTGGAGGATTTTACACTGACATTTTTCCAGTCTTGGCACCAGTGCTCACACCACGATTGGGCACTTTTTTATCTTGGAACTTGTGCACCCAGCTGTCTGTTTTTTTAACCTACTTCTTTCCATGATGTATCTATATAAAATACAGTATATATATATATATATATATATATATATATATATATATATATATATATCAGTGTTGTCTTGGTGAGATTTTGTAAAAACAGGGTCCACCACATGAAGGTACACAGTGACACTTGAGGATGACTTTAGTTCCAGCAATACTACTGTCTTTTTCTTGCTGCTTTTATCACCTCTCCATTCAGACCCCTTAATATTAATTATAAAATATAATATAGACATAATATTATGTGTGGTTGTTGTTATTCTCCTTCAGGATCAAATGTCCCAATTTCTCCTTTTTTCTTAAATCCCCCCACTTCATCATCACCCCTTTCCATTTTGAATTATATATTTTTGCTTGTGTTAAGTATATGAGCCTTAACTATGTAGCTTTAAATTATCTCTTCAAATCTGGTGATGCTAATGTACCTTGTTCTACTGGAATGATCAACTTATCTCACTTAACTCGTGCCCTTTTCCTCTCCCAGACAAAATCCTTCAATGCTTTATTCATTACTGACCACAACTTCTCCTCTGGTTGATAAAAATGTGTCTGACCTTTATATAAAACTAAAGGAACTAAAACATTTTCACTGCTTGTATTTTGCTGTTCATATCCATAAACAAGAACTTCGAGTTTCTAAGTTTTTTTGTATTATCATTTTTGATCTCTTCCCACATATCCTTAGCTGCCATAACAGAATCCTTTTTAATCCATACTCCTAAATACTTCATTTTATTATGTCCCCATAAATATGGATATTGCAGAACCAGTTCATATCTGGGGACATAATTTACAGTCATAACCTTTGTTTTATCTTCATTAATTTTATATCCTGTAAAGACTGTTTAAAGATGTTTCACATCACTGAGACATCTTTTTCTGTGTTTTATCATGCACAAAATAATAATATCTGCAAATAAAGCCAACCTTTCTTGATTACCATATCAATTATATAATTGAATTTTTGAGTCCCTTATTTTCTTTGCTAACGGCTCTAAATATAAAACGAATAACAAAGGGGAAAAGGAAAACCCCCCGCCTGTTTCCTGTGTTCAGACACAACTTGTTAAAAAGGAACCCTTCCACTTTCATTTTTGCCTCTGATCCCTCATATATCTTCCTAACGAATGTTATTATTGTATCAGGAAATGGAAATGCTTCCATTGCCCTACTCATAAAATCCCAGCATGTTTTCTCTGCATCAAGACCCACCAACAACAGCAGTATTTTCTTACACAGTTCTTTCCTCTGGATCATCATTGTTGTATTACTCTTGTCAAATGTTTGCCTCCCCTTGAAATCAATTTTGGCAATACCTTTGCCTTTCCATTAGCTATTATAGACATAGACACTTTATAATCATGTTTTAAAATTGAAATGTGTCTATATGAAGCTGGATCTGATGAGTCTTTACTGTTTTTAGGTATTACAGCCTCCAGGGCTTTCTTCCAGGATGTCTTGTGTTTTCCATCCTTTTAAAATGCTGTTAAACAAAACCTTCCAGATCTTTATCACTTTTTTCCTGCCTAGCTGCCAAACTTCCACAGGAATACCATCTACTCCTGGAGACTTTCCTGCGGATTGATTGTACGTCACCATTTTTATCTCATTTCTTGTACTTTAACTGTTAAATGTTGAACGTCATCTACCTCTAACCTTGGCATACTTAAGTCTTCAATAAATATTACCATCTATGCTCTTTCTTGATTTCCACATTTTCCTGCATTATAGAATTTTTCAGAAAATTTCTGAAATATCTCTAATACATCTACGGAATCTATGGTTATTTTTGTTGTTATAGGCTCCCTAAATTTGACAACAACCTTTTCCACTTTCTGTTGCCTAAGTCATTATGCTAAAAGCTATTGTACTCGAGTTATAAACAAAAACAATTGTTTAACAGCAATTTTTCTAAACTTATACATAGTATGCAGATACTTCCTTATTTTCTCTTTAACACTCCACAATTGCACCTCTTCTTGTTCTATTAGATTCCCCTTTTTGTGCAATACTTTACCCTTTGTCAGCCCCTCTAAATAATTCCTGTTACTTCTTCACCATATCTCTTTTTATTTTATTTCTACCGTGTTCTTAAACTCCACTTTCATTTTATCCCACCTACTTGCTATAACTGCTAAAGAAATTTCTATCATCCTTAATAACTCTCAAATAATTTCCACTACCCATTTCTTCAATTCCTCTCTTTTTAACAGGTAGGTGGGGAAGTGCCAGTGTCTCATTTTACTTTATTGCCTTCATGTTTTTTTAATTGTTATTGATGCATGATCTAATATAGTTACTGGATGTGTGTTAAAGCTTTCAATTAAATGCAAATGCTCCTGTGAAATATAATTTCTCTGTAATCTGGCCCAGCTAGTATACCTTGGGGAATAATATGTTCCTACTACGGAATTCACATCTTCCATAGCAAATGCTTTCATAAACGTCTTCAGAAATCTATTCAGTTTTGTGATATCTTTCCTTCTAGGACCCCAGATATATTCTCACTCTTGCAAATCAAATTCCAGTCCCCACGTACAAGTAATATTCCTGCTGAAAGCTATTATTTCTCCCAAAAGCTCCATAGTAGCAGTTTTAGGTAGAACATAAATACATGCCAGCATAATCCCCACCCTTGCCAGCAGCCCCATACTACCACAAATCTGCCATTATCTTTTTTCCTCTTCTTTTAGTATTGGAGCTCCTATAGAAATTAGAATAAGTATTCCCCTTTTACTTTATCCTTGACTCTGCTGAATTTCCTTCCTGAAATCCTTTCTTAATCAACTTCACATGGTAATTTCTTTCCAAGTGTGTCTCCTGTAGCATTACTATTTGCATTCTATGTTTCTTCATATAGTTCAATACTCTTTTTTTACCTATACCTGTGAGACAATTCATGTTCCAAAATAATATGTTTAGTGTGGCCATTATATTAAGAAGTTAATATCCCCACCTATTATCTATGACAGCTTTTATAAAAGTCTATTTCCAGCTTTTATTTTACATGCACTCACTGTTTGGCAGGTTAATCTATACAGTTGTTTTTTGTCATCTCTACTTGAACCTATGTCACATTTTACAAGACTTTTTGTTTTAATGAAAATCTTAAACAAAAAAACACACTCCCAGAACATATCTATAACATAAGACTATATACATCTTCAAATAATTAAGTTTAACCCTTCTGATGGGCACAATTGTTCCAAATTGATAGCTGCATATGTAGGCAAAACCTAGCCCAATATTAAGGTTATCCAGTGTAAGACACATGTTACAGTCTGTGCTCCTTCTTAACTAATTGCTATCTTTTCTTGTCTTATCTTTATTCCACTTCCAGATGTAAAAAACAGCTTGTATGTTTTATGAAAACATTAACTTTTACCCATAAAACGTGGTCTGGCTTTTATTGTAGCTTGTCTCCATGGAAACCTAAGAATAAAATGCATATCTGCCCTCAACTACCAAATTCTCAAACGGAACATTTATTTGCTAAAGGAAACTTTTTATTTCATTCAGAGTTCTCTTATCTACTTGCTTACACAAAAAATTGTTATTAGATTGGCAAAAGTAAGAGAAAATATATCAACTCTACATATATTATAATCTGTGTAGTTTTACACACCATCCCCCACCTATACAACCCAAGACTACAGCATATTAACTTAAACATGCTTATATAAGATGCAATTTTTATCATGAAATGGTTTATGCAAATACTGTTGAGTAAAAATTGTTTTACTTACAGTTATTTTTTTCTGTTTTTTCCCTTCGCCTCATTGTCCTTCCAGACATTAATGGTATGAAGTAGGGTATACACTTTTTAGTCCCCCACAAGCTAACATAGTCAACAAAAGTCCAATCTTACTCCTTTTTCTTGCAAAGCCATATTTCTCAAATGTGATTGATGTTTTATAATTTTACATTTATTCGCTCATTTCAGTGTTACTGGTCTTCTTCCTGTCCATTTGTATCTCTCAACCCACACTCCTATTAAAGTCCCAGAAACTCCTAATTCGTTTTGTTAACTCTTATAGGTTCATAGGTTCATAGGTCGGTACAGGGCTATCTGCCTGAAGGCATATATTAGCCCAGCCATGTTGTACGGTATTCACCTCCCCTTTAGTAGTTCCCTAGACCCTTGTACTAGCAGCTAGTACCCTTGGCCCCTATCTAGTAGTGCTGTTGGTGTGATCCCCGGTGTGAACTTTCTGTTACCCATCCACTCATCAAGGTTCCTCTTGAAGAGTGATAGTGAGGGGCTCTGTCTTATGTAGATCGGGACCCTGTTCCATAGTAAGGGAAGTCTCTGTGAAGGGAATCTATCCCTCCAGCATGTTCTATTCATTGTTCTGTTGAGGTTTATATCCCTAGAGCGTGTAGCTCGAGTAGATTTGGTTTTGCTAAGATGGAGCATGTTCAACAATTCAGGGTTGGACATGGCTCTGTACATTAGACAGAGATCGCCTCTGAGAAGGCGGTATGCAACAGAGAATGGTTTTAGCTTTTTCAATCGTGCTGCATAGGGCAACTGTTTGAGGCCAGTAATCCTCTTGGTTAGATACCTCTGTGGTCTCTCCAGCTGCTGGAGATGTCTAGCCAGGTACATTCCAATTGGTGCATTGTACTCAATAATGGGTCTGATGAGGGAAGAGTAGAGGGGCACCATTACATCCTTAGATCTTGATGCAAACCCTTTCGTGATCAGATGGGTCACATAGAAGGATTTTCTAACCACTTTGGCAACATGGTTATCAAAGGAAAGCTGACTATCTACTTGGGTCCCTAGATCCCTTATTTCTTCTTCAGATTTCAGAGGCTTACCTCCTATGTTGTAGTTTGTGGGTACTCTGTTTTTTCCAAAGGGGATTACTACGCATTTTTTTGCATTTAGCTTGAGACCATGGCTTTGACACCATGCATCAGTCTCATTTAGGCCCTTTTGGAGGATCTCCATGTCAGCCGGAGACTCTATTATAGCACCCAGTTTGCAGTCGTCCACAAACTTAGTCAGCCACAGCCCTTCCGTGCTTGCCTGTACTTCTGAGAAGTATATGCCAAACAGGAGGGGCCCCAGAACAGAGCCTTGAGGCACACCGCTCGTTACTGGTCTGGATTCGGACATAGATCCCGCTACTCTTACTTTATGGGATCTGTCTGAGAGCCAGTTTGCGATCCATCTTGTGACGCAAGGGTTTATGCCCAGGCTGGTGAGCTTATCAATAATACCTGAATGGTGAATAGTGTCAAATGCTTTAGCAAGGTCAAGGTAAGCTGTGTGTACCTCCTTTCCCTTATCTATAGCCAGAGTAACTGTCTCAAAGAAATCCACCAGGTTCAGGAGGCATGATCTGCCCTTGACGAAGCCGAACTGCGTGGGGTCCAGCGACTGGAGGTTCCCATTGCCATGCGCCATTCTATGGACACATATCCTGTGGAGAGGCTGAGACTGAACAGGGTATTAAGATGCGGGGTTAATTCCTTTTGGAGCTCACGTATGACACAGCTCGGGACACCATCTGGTCCCATGGAGGCAGTGTTTTTAGCTATAGATAGAGACTTGTTAACCAACGTATCAGTAATAATTGTACTTACACAATCCCCTGGAATGCTTTTTTTCTGCCTCTCAAGCATTTTCCTTCAGAACATTGGAAAAGGTTTCACTGGAAAAAGCTTTCAATGAGCTTTATCAGAAGAATGAAAAGCAGACTCAATTTCTGTTTGTTGGCCAAACTTTTGTATTTCCACCTTAGCTTGTTCTGCCTCAAAAATGACTTTGATCCTCGAGGAAAAAATATTCTTAAGATAGCTGGATACAGCTTGAATCTCACACCTGCCTCTTGACATTCCCCTGACTGCTGGGATAAATTTGCTCATCTTCTGCATGGTGTACAGTGATGGAAAATTAGTTTTCAAAAACATTCTACTGTCTGCAATTTTTAATACTTTATCTTTCTGCCACAATTTTGTCAGAATCAACTCTTTCTACTGGTATGATTACATCTTTACTAATGCAGGTCTTGGCTGCTTCGTCATGGCCAGGTGAGGAGGATAGACATGATGTGTCCTTTCAATTAATATATCTTGCTGTGGAATTACTGGTCCAGTTGCTTATCTGTTCTTTTATAAAATTACTAACGTTTGGTTATCCCTATTTGCCCTGTCCTCTAACTATCATTATTTGAAACAGCTCTTGTTGAGCAATTTTGTACTTGGCGAGCCTTCTCTTCATTTCAACATCTGGTTTTGCAGCTTTATAATTTCATCTGAATTGTTGTTTAAAGCCTTTTGCATTTTGTCATGCCTTTTGTTATTTGAATTGTTATACTCCTTCAGTGTTTTGTTTATTTTAATCAGCTCTGAGCACATTTGATTTATTTGATTTATTTTTTCCACTATATTACTGGAAGCCATGTCTTGTGCCAGAGCTGAAACTTGAACTGTATTCTGCAAAACAGCTACAGGATTCTCCCCAGTCAGTGTTTTTTCTTCACCTTTTCTAGTTGATTTTCTTTCAGGCTCACTAAGGTTCTTCTTTCTTGGCATCCAGGCAGTGTACTTACTAGTCAGTAACTGAATTTACTAAATCTGATGGAGTTACTAGCCTCTATCTCTCGTTTTCTTTTTTTACACTGGGATAGCTGAAATGAAGTTGTTGATCAGAGTGCAGCCATCTTGGAAGTCTCCTGGAAATGCATGTCAGCCACTCTTGCTGAACCGTGTGTTGGCCACTATTAAGCCATTTGCCAGACAGAAATCTAGAATGGCCTCCTCTTCTTTACTCCTGTTGCTCCAGCTATGCAGACCCTAGCAGTCCTCATATCCTGTTCTGTCTGTCCCATTATATGCATTTAGGCCCCCCATTATCAAAACTAACTAATGTTATTCTGTTTTATGTAATAGGTCCTACAACTGCTGACTGAATACATTCATGTATTTGCTATGACAACCTTGCCATGGAGCATAGACTGAGATTATGAATAATGCCTTATCCTTACACTTAAGTCTGAGTGCTATGACTCTGTTACTAATGTTGTTGTTTGCCTTTTCGGCTTTTCCCGGTTAGAGGTCACCACAGCGGAACTCTGGTCCACTAATGATTGGCAGTAGCTTTTTATGGTGCCAAGTTGCTAGCCCGATACCCAGCCTTCAACGAAGGCACGCCCATTTGTGCATGTCTTTCTAACGCCACTCGACCGCGGGGAGGACATGCAGACTCCACACAGAAGGCACTCCAGCCAAGAATCGAACAGGAAAACCTCTTGCTGTGAGGCAACAATGCTACCGCTGCACCACCGTGGCGACTCTGTTACTAATACTTTTTTAAATTAAGTTAACTTATCCCATCTTCCCCTCCTGGTTTATGCTGATATCAGAGTCTTATTCCACTCCAACCCCTCTGACCCTTTTCTAGAACATGAACTTCAGACAGATTTTCATGCACTTGTTCAATGAGTCAGTGATAACAAATTACTGCGTAACTCCTGTAAAACAAAATCTGTGCCTTTTGGAACTAGGTAAAAGCTCTATTATGTCTCCAGATCCCTACAAATACTCAAACATCTAAAAAACACTACCGAGAATACCTCTTCAATCAAATACCTAAGGATTTTGTTGGACCACTTCATAAATTTCCATCTCCACCTGAACAACTCACATAAAAAAAAGAAATCAACTCTTTCCTAGTCTGGGTAATAGAATCTCCCTGCTTTTTATCCACACCCTGTAAGATTACCATAGGTAAAGGTATTTTAGTAGCTTAGCTAGACTATGGCCTCTGTCTGATTACTGCAGCCTCTAAAATAAATGCTTCCATTTTTCAATCTGTCTCAAATGCCACATGTAGAGTCACTACTTTCTCCCCAAGAAATGAACACTGCAGCAAAACCACTGAAATGTTAACTGACTACCTGTGAAACAATGTGCTGTCTTTCTACTCACCTTTAAACTTGTTAAACTTATCAAGAAAAGGACCTTCCCGCACTAACCTCCAGACTATTCAGAGATGTGTCAGTATCTAATCTTAGAAGCCTTAACCACTCAGGTCCACATCTTCAAACCTCACAAACAATGATTTATCAGCCTATGGTCCCAGATTGTGGGAATATCTCCCTTTTTATCTTATACCCTTTTTCCAATCAGAAATAAAAGTACAACACTCTAGAAATATGCAACTGCTCTTTCTGGCATGTAACTTAAGCTTTTCCTCCCCTTCTACCTTCTGCATACCTTGCACTGACTTGGCTTCTCTTTGTGATTTTTTTCTGCATGCCACCTTTGATATCCACTTTGTATACAATGCAAGTATGTATTGTGTTTTGTAAGTTTATCTGGGGCGGAGACTAAAATAGCTCCAATGGGATCAGTGCTCTACCCTGGTTAACAAATTCAAAATAAATAAAATAAAATAAATTATATTGATGTCCCTCACTGCCTTCTATAGCCTCTTCCTCACCACAATTCCCACACCATTTCTAGTCTGTCCTTCCCCTGGGTAGTAGACTCCCAAGCAAAATAGCTTTGTTACAATTCTTCTCCATTTTTTTCTGATGGATACGGGGGATGTCTAGCCTCATCCTTACTGTCATGTCATCCACTTCCAAGCTGCATCCTGTCAGTGAATCCATAGTGAATGCAGCAACCCATCACATTTAAACTAATAGA